>NC_088407.1:62536084-62836084 GCF_034236695.1 Oncorhynchus nerka
TATACAGGGGGTACCGGTACAGAGTCAATGTGGAGGCTGTATACAGGGGGTACCGGTACAGAGTCAATGTGGAGGCTATATACAGGAGGTACTGGTAAATATGAGTCAATGTGGAGGCTATATACAGGAGGTACCGGTACAGAGTCAATGTGGAGGCTATATACAGGAGGTACTGGTACAGAGTCAATGTGGAGGCTGTATACAGGGGGTACCGATACAGAGTCAATGTGGAGGCTATATACAGGGGTACTGGTACAGAGTCAATGTGGAGGCTATATACAGGAGGTACCAATACAGAGTCAATGTGGAGGCTGTATACAGGGGGTACTGGTACAGAGTCAATGTGGAGGCTATATACAGGGGTACTGGTACAGAGTCAATGTGGAGGCTATATACAGGAGGTACCAATACAGAGTCAATGTGGAGGCTGTATACAGGAGGTACCAATACAGAGTCAATGTGGAGGCTGTATACAGGAGGTACGGTACAGAGTCAATGTGGAGGCTATATACAGGGGGTACTGGTACAGAGTCAATGTGGAGGCTATATACAGGGGTACTGGTACAGAGTCAATGTGGAGGCTGTATACAGGAGGCACCGGCACAGAGTCAATGGGAGGCTATATACAGGGGGTACTGGTACAGAGTCAATGTGGAGGCTATACAGGGGTACCGGTACAGAGTCAATGTGGAGGCTGTATACAGGAGGTACCGGTACAGAGTCAATGTGGAGGCTATATACAGGAGGTACTGGTACAGAGTCAATGTGGAGGCTGTATACAGGGGGTACCGATACAGAGTCAATGTGGAGGCTATATACAGGGTACTTGCACAGAGTCAATGTGGAGGCTATATACAGGAGGTACCAATACAGAGTCAATGTGGAGGCTGTATACAGGGGTACTGGTACAGAGTCAATGTGAGGCTATATACAGGGGTACTGGTACAGAGTCAATGGGAGGCTATATACAGGGGGTACTGGTACAGAGTCAATGTGGAGGCTATATACAGGGGTACTGGTACAGAGTCAATGTGGAGGCTGTATACAGGAGGTAACCGTACAGAGTCAATGTGGAGGCTATATACAGGGGGTACTGGTACAGAGTCAATGTGGAGGCTATATACAGGGGGTACCGGTACAGAGTCAATGTGGAGGCTATATACAGGGGGTACTGGTACAGAGTCAATGTGGAGGCTGTATACAGGGGGTACTGGTACAGAGTCAATGTGGAGGCTATATACAGGGGGGTACCAATACAGAGTCAATGTGGAGGCTGTATACAGGGGGTACTGGTACAGAGTCAATGGAGGCTATATACAGGGGGTACCAATACAGAGTCAATGTGGAGGCTGTATACATAGGGGTACTGGTACAGAGTCAATGTGGAGGCTATATACAGGGGTACCGGTACAGAGTCAATGTGGAGGCTGTATACAGGGGGTACCGGTACAGAGTCAATGTGGAGGCTATATACAGGGGGTACTGGTACAGAGTCAATGTGGAGGCTATATACAGGGGTACCGGGCACAGAGTCAATGTGGAGGCTGTATACAGGGGGTACTGGTACAGAGTCAAGTGGAGGCTATATACAGGGGGTACTGGTACAGAGTCAATGTGGAGGCTATATACAGGGGTACCGGTACAGAGTCAATGTGGGAGGCTGTATACAGGGGGTAAATCACAGAGTCAATGTGGAGGCTATATACAGGGGGTACTGGTACAGAGTCAATGTGGAGGCTATATACAGGGGTACCGGTACAGAGTCAATGTGGAGGCCTGTATACAGGGGGTACCGGTACAGAGTCAATGGGAGGCTGCATACAGGAGGTACCGGCACAGAGTCAATGTGGAGGCTGTATACAGGAGGTACTGGTACAGAGTCAATGTGGAGGCTGTATACAGGAGGTACCAATACAGAGTCAATGTGGAGGCTATATACAGGAGGTACTGGTACAGAGTCAATGTGGAGGCTGTATACAGGAGGTACCAATACAGAGTCAATGGGAGGCTATATACAGGAGGTACTGGTACAGAGTCACGGAGGCTGTATACAGGAGGTACTGGTACAGAGTCAATGTGGAGGCTGTATACAGGAGGTACCAATACAGAGTCAATGTGGAGGCTATATACAGGGGGTACTGTACAGAGTCAATGTGGAGGCTGTATACAGGAGGTACCTGTACAGAGTCAATGTGGAGGCTGCATACAGGAGGCAATTGGTACAGAGTCAATGTGGAGGCTGTATACAGGGGGTACTGGTACAGAGTCAATGTGGAGGCTGTATACAGGGGGTACTGGTACAGAGTCAATGTGGAGGCTGTATACAGGGGGTACTGGTACAGAGTCAATGTGGAGGCTGTATACAGGGGGTACTGGTACAGAGTCAATGAGGCATACAGGGGTACTGGTACAGAGTCAATGTGGAGGCTATATACAGGGGGTACCCGGTACAGAGTCAATGTGGAGGCTGTAGCACAGGGGGTACCGGTACAGAGTCAATGTGGAGGCTTTATACAGGAGGTACGGCACAGAGTCAATGTGGAGGCTGTATACAGGAGGTACTGGTACAGAGTCAATGTGGAGGCTGTATACAGAGGTACCAATACAGAGTCAATGTGGAGGCTATATACAGGAGGTACTGGTACAGAGTCAATGTGGAGGCTGTATACAGGAGGTACCAATACAGAGTCAATGTGGAGGCTATATACAGGAGGTACTGGTACAGAGTGAATGTGGAGGCTACAGGAGGTACTGGTACAGAGTCAATGTGGGAGGCTGTATACAGGGAGGTACCAATACAGAGTCAATGTGGAGGCTATATACAGGGGGCATTGGTACAGAGTCAATGTGGAGGCTGTATACAGGAGGTACCACAGAGTCAATGTGGAGGCTGTATACAGGAGGTACTGGTACAGAGTCAATGTGGAGGCTGTATACAGGGGGTACTGGTACAGAGTCAATGTGGAGGCTGTATACAGGGGTACTGGTACAGAGTCAATGTGGAGGCTGTATACAGGGGGGTACTGGTACAGAGTCAATGGGAGGCTGTATACAGGGGGTACTGGTACAGAGTCAATGTGGAGGCTGTATACAGGGGGTACTGGTACAGAGTCAATGTGGAGGCTGTATACAGGGGGTACTGGTACAGAGTCAATGTGGAGGCTGTATACAGGGGGTACCAGTACAGAGTCAATGTGGGGAGGCTATATACAGGGGGTACCGTACAGAGTCAATGTGGAGGCTGCATACAGGGGGGTACTAACACAGAGTCAATGTGGAGGCTATATACAGGGGGTACCAATACAGAGTCAATGTGGAGGCTGTATACAGGGGGTACTGGTACAGAGTCAATGTGGAGGCTATATACAGGGGTACCGGTACAGAGTCAATGTGGAGGCTATATACAGGGGTACCGGTACAGAGTCAATGTGTGGAGGCTGTATACAGGGGGTACTGGTACAGAGTCAATGTGGAGGCTGTATACAGGGGGTACCGGTACAGAGTCAATGTGGAGGCTATATACAGGGGTACCGCACAGAGTCAATGTGGAGGCTGTATACAGGGGGTACCAATACAGAGTCAATGTGGAGGCTATATACAGGGGTACCAATACAGAGTCAATGTGGAGGCTGTATACAGGGGGTACTGGTACAGAGTCAATGTGGAGGCTATATACAGGGGGTACCGGTACAGAGTCAATGTGGAGGCTATATACAGGGGGTACTGCACAGAGTCAATGTGGAGGCTGTATACAGGGGGTACTGGTACAGAGTCAATGTGGAGGCTATATACAGGGGGTACCGGGCACAGAGTCAATGTGGAGGCTATATACAGGGGTACCGGTACAGAGTCAATGTGGAGGCTGTATACAGGGGGTACTGGTACAGAGTCAATGTGGAGGCTGTATACAGGGGGTACTGGTACAGAGTCAATGGAGGCTGTATACAGGAGGTACCGGCACAGAGTCAATGTGGAGGCTGTATACAGGGGGAGGTACTGGTACAGAGTCAATGTGGAGGCTGTATACAGGGGTACTGGTACAGAGTCAATGTGGGAGGCTGTATACAGGGGTACTGGTACAGAGTCAATGTGGAGGCTGTATACAGGGGTACTGGTACAGAGTCAATGTGGAGGCTGTATACAGGGGGTACTGGTACAGAGTCAATGTGGAGGGCTGTATACAGGGGGTACTGGTACAGAGTCAATGTGGAGGCTGTATACAGGAGGTACCAATACAGAGTCAATGTGGAGGCTATATACAGGGGGTACTGGTACAGAGTCATGTGGAGGCTGTATACAGGAGGTACCGTACAGAGTCAATGTGGAGGCTGTATACAGGAGGTACTGGCACAGAGTCAATGTGGAGGCTGTATACAGGGGGTACTGGTACAGAGTCACGTGGAGGCCATACAGGGGGTACTGGTACAGAGTCAATGGGAGGCTGTATACAGGGGGTACTGGTACAGAGTCAATGTGGAGGCTGTATACAGGGGCAACTGGTACAGAGTCACTGTGGAGGCTGTATACAGGGGTACTGGTACAGAGTCAATGTGGAGGCTGTATACAGGGGGGTACTGGTACAGAGTCAATGTGGAGGCTGTATACAGGGGGTACCAGCACAGAGTCAATGTGGAGGCTATATACAGGGGGTACCGGCACAGAGTCAATGGGAGGCTGTATACAGGGGGTACCAATACAGAGTCAATGTGGAGGCTATATACAGGGGTACCAATACAGAGTCAATGTGGAGGCTGTATACAGGGGTACTGGTACAGAGTCAATGTGGAGGCTATATACAGGGGGTACCGGTACAGAGTCAATGTGGAGGCTATATACAGGGGGTACCGGTACAGAGTCAATGTGGAGGCTGTATACAGGGGTACTGGTACAGAGTCAATGTGGAGGCTGTATACATGGGCACTGCACAGAGTCAATGTGGAGGCTATATACAGGGGGTACCGGTACAGAGTCAATGTGGAGGCTGTATACAGGGGGTACCAATACAGAGTCAATGTGGAGGCTATATACAGGGGGTACCAATACAGAGTCAATGTGGAGGCTGTATACAGGGGGTACTGGTACAGAGTCAATGTGGAGGCTATATACAGGGGGTACCGCACAGAGTCAATGTGGAGGCTATATACAGGGGTACCGGCACAGAGTCAATGTGGAGGCTGTATACAGGGGTACTGGTAGAGTCAATGTGGAGGCTATATACAGGGGGTACCGGCACAGAGTCAATGTGGAGGCTATATACAGGGGGTACTGCACAGAGTCAATGTGGAGGCTGTATACAGGGGGTACTGGTACAGAGTCAATGGAGGCTGTATACAGGGGGTACTGGTACAGAGTCAATGTGGAGGCTGTATACAGGAGGTACCGGTGTACAGAGTCAATGTGGAGGCTGTATACAGGAGGTACTGGTACAGAGTCAATGTGGAGGCTGTATACAGGGGGTACTGGTACAGAGTCAATGTGGAGGCTGTATACAGGGGGTACTTGTACAGAGTCAATGTGGAGGCTGTATACAGGGGGTACTGGTACAGAGTCAATGTGGAGGCTGTATACAGGGGTACTGGTACAGAGTCAATGGGAGGCTGTATACAGGGGGTACTGGTACAGAGTCATGTGGAGGCTGTATACAGGGGTACTGGTACAGAGTCACGTGGAGGCTGTATACAGGGGGTACCAGTACAGAGTCAATGTGGAGGCTATATACAGGGGTACCGGTACAGAGTCAATGTGGAGGCTGTATACAGGGGGTACCAATACAGAGTCAATGGAGGCTATATACAGGGGTACCAATACAGAGTCAATGTGGAGGCTGTATACAGGGGGTACTGGTACAGAGTCAATGTGGAGGCTAGATACAGGGTACCGGGCACAGAGTCAATGTGGAGGCTATATACAGGGGTACCGGCACAGAGTCAATGTGGAGGCTGTATACAGGGGGTACTGGTACAGAGTCAATGTGGAGGCTGTATACAGGGGGTACCTAGGTACAGAGTCAATGTGGAGGCTATATACAGGGGGTACCGTACAGAGTCAATGTGGAGGCTGTATACAGGGGGTACCAATACAGAGTCAATGTGGAGGCTATATACAGGGGGTACCAATACAGAGTCAATGTGGAGGCTGTATACAGGGGTACTGGTACAGAGTCAATGTGGAGGCTATATACAGGGGGTACCTGCACAGAGTCAATGTGGAGGCTATATACAGGGGGTACCGGTACAGAGTCAATGTGGAGGCTGTATACAGGGGGTACTGGTACAGAGTCAATGTGGAGGCTATATACAGGGGGTACCGGGACAGAGTCAATGTGGAGGCTATATACAGGGGGTACCGGGACAGAGTCAATGTGGAGGCTGTATACAGGGGGTACCAATACAGAGTCAATGTGGAGGCTATATACAGGGGGTACCAATACAGAGTCAATGTGGAGGCTGTATACAGGGGGTACCGGTACAGAGTCAATGTGGAGGCTGTATACAGGGGGTACCGGGTACAGAGTCAATGTGGAGGCTATATACAGGGGGTACCGGTACAGAGTCAATGTGGAGGCTATATACAGGAGGTACCAATACAGAGTCAATGTGGAGGTTGCATACAGGGGGTACTGGTACAGAGTCAATGTGGAGGCTGTATACAGGGGGTACCGGACAGAGTCATGTGGAGGCTGTATACAGGGGGTACTGGTACAGAGTCAATGTGAGGCTGTATACAGGGGGTACCGGTACAGAGTCAATGTGGAGGCTATATACAGGGGGTACTGCACAGAGTCAATGTGGAGGCTGTATACAGGGGGTACCAATACAGAGTCAATGTGGAGGCTATATACAGGGGGTACCAATACAGAGTCAATGTGGAGGCTGTATACAGGGGGTACTGGTACAGAGTCAATGTGGAGGCTATATACAGGGGGTACCGGGACAGAGTCAATGTGGAGGCTATATACAGGGGGTACCTGCACAGAGTCAATGTGGAGGCTGTATACAGGGGGTACTGGTACAGAGTCAATGTGGAGGCTGTATACAGGGGGTACCGGTACAGAGTCAATGTGGAGGCTATATACAGGGGTACCGGTACAGAGTCAATGTGTGTGGAGGCTGTATACAGGGGGTACCAATACAGAGTCAATGTGGAGGCTATATACAGGGGGTACCGGTACAGAGTCAATGTGGAGGCTGTATACAGGGGGTACTGGTACAGAGTCAATGTGGAGGCTATATACAGGGGGTACCGGTACAGAGTCAATGTGGAGCTATATACAGGGGGTACCGGCACAGAGTCAATGTGGAGGCTGTATACAGGGGGTACTGGTACAGAGTCAATGTGGAGGCTATATACAGGGGTACCGTACAGAGTCAATGTGGAGGCTATATACAGGGGTACCGGTACAGAGTCAATGTGGAGGCTGTATACAGGGGTACCACACAGAGTCAATGTGGAGGCTATATACAGGGGGTACCAATACAGAGTCAATGTGGAGGCTGTATATGAGGGGGCACCGGCACAGAGTCAATGTGGAGGCTGTATACAGGGGGTACCGGCACAGAGTCAATGTGGAGGCTATATACAGGGGGTACCGTACAGAGTCAATGTGGAGGCTGTATACAGGAGGTACCAATACAGAGTCAATGTGGAGGCTGTATACAGGGGGTACCGGGCACAGAGTCACTGTGGAGGCTGTATACAGGGGGTACCGGTACAGAGTCAATGTGGAGGCTATATACAGGGGGTACCGGCACAGAGTCAATGTGGAGGCTATATACAGGGGGTACCAATACAGAGTCAATGTGGAGGCTATATACAGGGGGTACCGGTACAGAGTCAATGTGGAGGCTATATACAGGGGGTACCTGAACAGAGTCAATGTGGAGGCTATATACAGGGGGTACCGGTACAGAGTCAATGTGGAGGCTATATACAGGGGGTACCAATACAGAGTCAATGTGGAGGCTATATACAGGGGGTACCGGCACAGAGTCAATGTGGAGGCTGTATACAGGGGGTACCGGGACAGAGTCAATGTGGAGGCTGTGTACAGGGGGTACTACAGAGTCAATGTGGAGGCTATATACAGGGGTACCAATACAGAGTCAATGTGGAGGCTATATACAGGGGGTACCAATACAGAGTCAATGTGGAGGCTGTATACAGGGGGTACCGGGACAGAGTCAATGTGGAGGCTGTATACAGGGGGCACGGGACAGAGTCAATGTGGAGGCTGTATACAGGGGGTACCAATACAGAGTCAATGTGGAGGCTGTATACAGGGGGTACCGGGACAGAGTCAATGTGGAGGCTGTATACAGGGGGTACCGACAGAGTCAATGTGGAGGCTGTATACAGGGGGTACCGGGACAGAGTCAATGTGGAGGCTGTATACAGGGGGTACCGGCACAGAGTCAATGGAGGCTATATACAGGGGGTACCAATACAGAGTCAATGTGGAGGCTATATACAGGGGGTACCGTACAGAGTCAATGTGGAGGCTATATACAGGGGTACCTGAACAGAGTCAATGTGGAGGCTATATACAGGGGGTACCGCACAGAGTCAATGTGGAGGCTATATACAGGGGGGTACCAATACAGAGTCAATGTGGAGGCTATATACAGGGGGTACCGGTACAGAGTCAATGTGGAGGCTGTATACAGGGGGTACCGGGACAGAGTCAATGTGGAGGCTGTATACAGGGGGTACCGGTACAGAGTCAATGTGGAGGCTATATACAGGGGGTACCAATACAGAGTCAATGTGGAGGCTATATACAGGGGGTACCAATACAGAGTCAATGTGGAGGCTGTATACAGGGGGTACCGGGACAGAGTCATGTGGAGGCTGTATACAGGGGGTACCGGGACAGAGTCAATGTGGAGGTTATACAGGGGGTACCGGTACAGAGTCAATGTGGAGGCTGTATACAGGGGTACCGGGACAGAGTCAATGTGGAGGCTGTATACAGGGGTACCGGTACAGAGTCAATGTGGAGGCTATATACAGGGGGTACCTGCACAGAGTCAATGGAGGCTGCACAGGGGGTACCGGTACAGAGTCAATGTGGAGGCTGTATACAGGGGGTACCGGTACAGAGTCAATGTGGAGGCTATATACAGGGGGCACTGCACAGAGTCAATGTGGAGGCTGTATACAGGGGGTACCTGTACAGAGTCAATGTGGAGGCTATATACAGGGGGTACTGGTACAGAGTCAATGTGGAGGCTATATACAGGGGGTACCGGTACAGAGTCAATGTGGAGGCTGTATACAGGGGGTACCGGGACAGAGTCAATGTGGAGGCTGGACAGGGGGTACCGGCACAGAGTCAATGTGGAGGCTGTATACAGGGGGTACCGGGACAGAGTCAATGTGGAGGCTGTATACAGGGGTACCGGTACAGAGTCAATGTGGAGGCTATATACAGGGGGTACCGGTACAGAGTCAATGTGGAGGCTGTATACAGGGGGTACCGGCACAGAGTCAATGTGGAGGCTATATACAGGGGGTACCGAACAGAGTCAATGTGGAGGCTATATACAGGGGGTACCGGCACAGAGTCAATGTGGAGGCTGTATACAGGAGGTACCAATACAGAGTCAATGTGGAGGCTGTATACAGGGGCACTGCACAGAGTCAATGTGGAGGCTGTATACAGGGGGTACCGGTACAGAGTCATGTGGAGACTATATACAGGGGGGTACTGCACAGAGTCAATGTGGAGGCTATATACAGGGGGTACCAATACAGAGTCAATGTGGAGGCTATATACAGGGGGTACCGGCACAGAGTCAATGTGGAGGCTATATACAGGGGGTACCTGAACAGAGTCAATGTGGAGGCTATATACAGGGGTACCGGTACAGATCAATGTGGAGGCTATATACAGGGGTACCAATACAGAGTCAATGTGGAGGCTATATACAGGGGGTACCGGCACAGAGTCAATGTGGAGGCTGTATACAGGGGGTACCGGGACAGAGTCAATGTGGAGGCTGCATACAGGGGGTACCGGCACAGAGTCAATGTGGAGGCTATATACAGGGGTACCAATACAGAGTCAATGTGGAGGCTATATACAGGGGGTACCGGTACAGAGTCAATGTGGAGGCTTATATACAGGGGGTACCTGAACAGAGTCAATGTGGGAGGCTATATACAGGGGGTACCGGTACAGAGTCAATGTGGAGGCTATATACAGGGGGTACCAATACAGAGTCAATGTGGAGGCTATATACAGGGGGTACCGGTACAGAGTCAATGTGGAGGCTGTATACAGGGGGTACCGGACAGAGTCAATGTGGAGGCTGTATACAGGGGGTACCGGTACAGAGTCAATGTGGAGGCTATATACAGGGGGTACCAATACAGAGTCAATGTGGAGGCTATATACAGGGGGTACCAATACAGAGTCAATGTGGAGGCTGTATACAGGGGGTACCGACAGAGTCAATGTGGAGGCTATATACAGGGGGTACCAATACAGAGTCAATGTGGAGGCTGTATACAGGGGGTACCGGACAGAGTCAATGTGGAGGCTGTATACAGGGGGTGTAGGGACAGAGTCAATGTGGAGGCTGTATACAGGGGGTACCGGTACAGAGTCAATGTGGAGGCTATATACAGGGGGTACTGGTACAGAGTCAATGTGGAGGCTGTATACAGGGGGTACCGGTACAGAGTCAATGTGGAGGCTGTATACAGGGGGTACCGGTACAGAGTCAATGTGGAGGCTATATACAGGGGGTACCGGTACAGAGTCAATGTGGAGGCTATATACAGGGGGTACCGGTACAGAGTCAATGTGGAGGCTATATACAGGGGGTACTGGTACAGAGTCAATGTGGAGGCTATATACAGGGGGTACCGGTACAGAGTCAATGTGGAGGCTGTATACAGGGGGTACCGGGACAGAGTCAATGTGGAGGCTGTATACAGGGGGTACCGGGACAGAGTCAATGTGGAGGCTGTATACAGGGGGTACCGGGACAGAGTCAATGTGGAGGCTGTATACAGGGGGTACCGGTACAGAGTCAATGTGGAGGCTATATACAGGGGGTACTGCACACAGAGTCAATGTGGGAGGCTGTATACAGGGGTACCGGGACAGAGTCAATGTGGAGGCTATATACAGGGGTACCGGTACAGAGTCAATGTGGAGGCTGTATACAGGGGGTACCGGTACAGAGTCAATGTGGAGGCTGTATACAGGGGGTACCGGACAGAGTCAATGTGGAGGCTATATACAGGGGGTACCGGTACAGAGTCAATGTGGAGGCTGTATACAGGGGGTACTGGTACAGAGTCAATGTGGAGGCTGTATACAGGGGGTACCGGTACAGAGTCAATGTGGAGGCTATACAGGGGGTACCGGACAGAGTCAATGTGGAGGCTGTATACAGGGGTACTGGTACAGAGTCAATGTGGAGGCTGTATACAGGGGTACCAGTACAGAGTCAATGTGGAGGCTGTATACAGGGGTACCGGTACAGAGTCAATGTGGAGGCTGTATACAGGGGGTACCGTACAGAGTCAATGTGGAGGCTGTATACAGGAGGTACCGGTACAGAGTCAATGTGGAGGCTGTATACAGGGGGTACCGGTACAGAGTCAATGTGGAGGCTGTATACAGGGGGTACCGTACAGAGTCAATGTGGAGAGGCTGTATACAGGGGGTACCTCGGTACAGAGTCAATGTGGAGGCTATATACAGGGGGTACCGGTGGGACAGAGTCAATGTGGAGGCTGTATACAGGGGGTACCGGTACAGAGTCAATGTGGAGGCTGTATACAGGGGGTACCGGTACAGAGTCAATGTGGAGGCTATAGACAGGGGGTACCGTACAGAGTCAATGTGGAGGCTGTATACAGGGGGTACCGGTACAGAGTCAATGTGGAGGCTGTATACAGGGGTACCGGTACAGAGTCAATGTGGAGGCTATATACAGGGGGTACCGGTACAGAGTCAATGGGAGGCTGTATACAGGGGTACCGGTACAGAGTCAATGTGGAGGCTATATACAGGGGGTACCGGTACAGAGTCAATGTGAGGCTATATACAGGGGGTACCGGTACAGAGTCAATGTGGAGGCTGTATACAGGGGGTACCGGGACAGAGTCAATGTGGAGGCTGTATACAGGGGGTACCGGGTACAGAGTCAATGTGGAGGCTATATACAGGGGTACCGGTACAGAGTCAATGTGGAGGCTGTATACAGGGGGTACGGTACAGAGTCAATGTGGAGGCTATATACAGGGGGGTACTGGTACAGAGTCAATGTGGAGGCTGTATACAGGGGTACCGGGACAGAGTCAATGTGGAGGCTATATACAGGGGTACCGGAACAGAGTCAATGTGGAGGCTGTATACAGGGGGTACCGGTACAGAGTCAATGTGGAGGCTGTATACAGGGGTACCGGTACAGAGTCAATGTGGAGGCTGTATACAGGGGGTACCGGTACAGAGTCAATGTGGAGGCTGTATACAGGAGGTACTGTACAGAGTCAATGTGGAGGCTGTATACAGGGGTACCGGCACAGAGTCAATGTGGAGGCTGTATACAGGGGTACCGGTACAGAGTCAATGTGGAGGCTGTATACAGGGGGTACCGGGTACAGAGTCAATGTGGAGGCTATATACAGGGGTACCAGTACAGAGTCAATGTGGAGGCTGTATACAGGGGGTACCGGTACAGAGTCAATGTGGAGGCTGTATACAGGGGGTACCCGGTACAGAGTCAATGTGGAGCTATATACAGGGTACCGGTACAGAGTCAATGTGGAGGCTGTATACAGGGGGTACCGGTACAGAGTCAATGTGGAGGCTGTATACAGGGGGGCCTGCACAGAGTCAATGTGGAGGCTATATACAGGGGGTACGGCACAGAGTCAATGTGGAGGCTGTATACAGGGGGTACCCGCACAGAGTCAATGTGGAGGCTATATACAGGGGTACCGGTACAGAGTCAATGTGGAGGCTATATACAGGGGGTACCGGTACAGAGTCAATGTGGAGGCTGTATACAGGGGGTACCGGGACAGAGTCAATGTGGAGGCTGTATACAGGGGTACCGGTACAGAGTCAATGTGGAGGCTATATACAGGGGGTACCGGTACAGAGTCAATGTGGAGGCTGTATACAGGGGGTACCGGTACAGAGTCAATGTGGAGGCTATATACAGGGGGTACTGCACAGAGTCAATGTGGAGGCTGTATACAGGGGGTACCGGGACAGAGTCAATGTGGAGGCTATATACAGGGGGTACGGTACAGAGTCAATGTGGAGGCTGTATACAGGGGTACGGCACAGAGTCAATGTGGAGGCTGTATACAGGGGTACCGGGACAGAGTCAATGTGGAGGCTATATACAGGGGGTACCGGTACAGAGTCAATGTGGAGGCTGTATACAGGGGGTACCGGTACAGAGTCAATGTGGAGGCTGTATACAGGGGTACCGGTACAGAGTCAATGTGGAGGCTGTATACAGGGGGGTACCGGTACAGAGTCAATGTGGAGGCTGTATACAGGGGTACCGGTACAGAGTCAATGTGGAGGCTGTATACAGGGGGTACCAGTACAGAGTCAATGTGGAGGCTGTATACAGGGGTACCGGGTACAGAGTCAATGTGGAGGCTGTATACAGGGGGTACCGGTACAGAGTCAATGTGGAGGCTGTATACAGGAGGTACCGGTACAGAGTCAATGTGGAGGCTGTATACAGGGGGTACCGGTACAGAGTCAATGTGGAGGCTGTATACAGGGGTACCGGTACAGAGTCAATGTGGAGGCTGTATACAGGGGGTACCGGTACAGAGTCAATGTGGAGGCTATATACAGGGGGTACCGGTACAGAGTCAATGTGGAGGCTGTATACAGGGGGTACCGGTACAGAGTCAATGTGGAGGCTATATACAGGGGGTACCGGTACAGAGTCAATGTGGAGGCTATATACAGGGGTACCGGTACAGAGTCAATGTGGAGGCTGTATACAGGGGTACCGGGACAGAGTCAATGTGGAGGCTGTATACAGGGGGTACAGTACAGAGTCAATGTGGAGGCTGTATACAGGGGGTACCGGGACAGAGTCAATGTGGAGGCTGTATACAGGGGTACCGGTACAGAGTCAATGTGGAGGCTGTATACAGGTACCAGTACAGAGTCAATGTGGAGGCTGTATACAGGGGGTACCGTACAGAGTCAATGTGGAGGCTGTATACAGGGGGTACCGGTACAGAGTCAATGTGGAGGCTGTATACAGGAGGTACCGGTACAGAGTCAATGTGGAGGCTGTATACAGGGGGTACCGGTACAGAGTCAATGTGGAGGCTGTATACAGGGGGTACCGGTACAGAGTCAATGTGGAGGCTGTATACAGGGGTACCGGTACAGAGTCAATGTGGAGGCTGTATACAGGGGGTACCGGTACAGAGTCAATGTGGAGGCTGTATACAGGGGGTACCGGGTACAGAGTCAATGTGGAGGCTGTATACAGGGGGTACCAGTACAGAGTCAATGTGGAGGCTGTATACAGGGGTACCGGTACAGAGTCAATGTGGAGGCTGTATACAGGGGGTACCGGTACAGAGTCAATGTGGAGGCTGTATACAGGGGGTACCGGTACAGAGTCAATGTGGAGGCTGTATACAGGAGGTACCGGCACAGAGTCAATGTGGAGGCTGTATACAGGGGTACCGGTACAGAGTCAATGTGGAGGCTGTATACAGGGGTACCGGTACAGAGTCAATGTGGAGGCTGTATACAGGGGTACCGGTACAGAGTCAATGTGGAGGCTGTATACAGGGGTACCGGTACAGAGTCAATGTGGAGGCTGTATACAGGAGGTACCGGTACAGAGTCAATGTGGAGGCTGTATACAGGGGTACCGGTACAGAGTCAATGTGGAGGCTGTATACAGGGGGTACCGGTACAGAGTCAATGTGGAGGCTGTATACAGGGGGTACCGGTACAGAGTCAATGTGGAGGCTGTATACAGGAGGTACCAGTACAGAGTCAATGTGGAGGCTGTATACAGGGGGTACCAGTACAGAGTCAATGTGGAGGCTGTATACAGGGGGTACCGGTACAGAGTCAATGTGGAGGCTGTATACAGGGGTACCAGTACAGAGTCAATGTGGAGGCTGTATACAGGGGGGTACAGAGTCAATGTGGAGGCTGTATACAGAGTCAGTCAATGTGGAGGCTGTATACAGGGGTACCAGTACAGAGTCAATGTGGAGGCTGTATACAGGGGGTACCGGGTACAGAGTCAATGTGGAGGCTGTATACAGGGGGTACCAGTACAGAGTCAATGTGGAGGCTGTATACAGGGGTACCGGTACAGAGTCAATGTGGAGGCTGTATACAGGGGTACGGTACAGAGTCAATGTGGAGGCTGTATACAGGGGGTACCGGTACAGAGTCAATGTGGAGGCTGTATACAGGGGGTACCGGTACAGAGTCAATGTGGAGGCTGTATACAGGGGGTACCAATACAGAGTCAATGTGGAGGCTGTATACAGGAGGTACCTACAGAGTCAATGTGGAGGCTGTATACAGGGGTACCGGTACAGAGTCAATGTGGAGGCTGTATACAGGGGGTACCGGTACAGAGTCAATGTGGAGGCTGTATACAGGGGGTACCGGTACAGAGTCAATGTGGAGGCTGTATACAGGGGTACCGGTACAGAGTCAATGTGGAGGCTGTATACAGGGGGCACCGGTACAGAGTCAATGTGAGGCTGTATACAGGGGGTACCGGTACAGAGTCAATGTGGAGGCTGTATACAGGGGGTACCGGTACAGAGTCAATGTGGAGGCTGTATACAGGGGGTGGAGCCAGGGTACGGTACAGAGTCAATGTGGAGGCTGTATACAGGGGGTACCGGTACAGAGTCAATGTGGAGGCTGTATACAGGGGTACCGGTACAGAGTCAATGTGGAGGCTGTATACAGGGGTACCAATACAGAGTCAATGTGGAGGCTGTATACAGGGGGTACCGGTACAGAGTCAATGTGGAGGCTGTATGCAGGGGTACCGGTACAGAGTCAATGTGGAGGCTGTATACAGGGGGTACCAGGGGGTACAGAGTCAATGTGGAGGCTGTATACAGGGGGTACCGGTACAGAGTCAATGTGGAGGCTGTATACAGGGGGTACCCGGTACAGAGTCAATGTGGAGGCTGTATACAGGGGTACCAATACAGAGTCAATGTGGAGGCTGTATACAGGGGGTACCGGTACAGAGTCAATGTGGAGGCTGTATACAGGGGTACCGGTACAGAGTCAATGTGGAGGCTGTATACAGGGGTACTGGTACAGAGTCAATGTGGAGGCTGTATACAGGGGGTACCGGTACAGAGTCAATGTGGAGGCTGTATACAGGGGGTACCGGTACAGAGTCAATGTGGAGGCTGTATACAGGGGGTACCGGTACAGAGTCAATGTGGAGGCTGTATACAGGGGGTACCGGTACAGAGTCAATGTGGAGGCTGTATACAGGGGGTACCGGTACAGAGTCAATGTGGAGGCTGTATACAGGGGGTACCGGTACAGAGTCAATGTGGAGGCTGTATACAGGGGGTACTGGTACAGAGTCAATGTGGAGGCTGTATACAGGGGGTACCGGTACAGAGTCAATGTGGAGGCTGTATACAGGGGTACTGGTACAGAGTCAATGTGGAGGCTGTATACAGGGGGTACGGTACAGAGTCAATGTGGAGGCTGTATACAGGGGGTACCGGTACAGAGTCAATGTGGAGGCTGTATACAGGGGGTACCGGTACAGAGTCAATGTGGAGGCTGTATACAGGGGTACCAATACAGAGTCAATGTAGGCCAGGGGTACCGGTACAGAGTCAATGTGGAGGCTGTATACAGGGGGTACCGGTACAGAGTCAATGTGGAGGCTGTATACAGGGGTACCCGGTACAGAGTCAATGTGGAGGCTGTATACAGGGGGTACTGGTACAGAGTCAATGTGGAGGCTGTATACAGGGGGTACTGGTACAGAGTCAATGTGGAGGCTGTATACAGGGGGTACCGGTACAGAGTCAATGTGGAGGCTGTATACAGGGGGTACCGGTACAGAGTCAATGTGGAGGCTGTATACAGGGGGTACCAGGGGGTACAGAGTCAATGTGGAGGCTGTATACAGGGGGTACTGGTACAGAGTCAATGTGGAGGCTGTATACAGGGGGTACTGGTACAGAGTCAATGTGGAGGCTGTATACAGGGGGTACGGTACAGAGTCAATGTGGAGGCTGTATACAGGGGTACGGTACAGAGTCAATGTGGAGGCTGTATACAGGGGGTACCGGTACAGAGTCAATGTGTGTGTGTGGGGGGGGCACCAGTTAGTCGGTAATTGAGGTAATATGTACATGTAGGTAGAGTTAAAGTGACTATGAATAGATTATAAACAGAGAGTAGCAGCAGCGTAAAAGAGGGGTCTGGGTAGCCCGCTGATTAGCTCTTCAGGAGTCTTATGGTTTGGGGGTAGAAGCTGTTAAGAAGTCTTTTGGACAAAGACTTGGCGCTCCGGTATTGCTTGACGTGCGGTAGCAGAGAGAACAGTCTATGACCAGGGTGGCTGGAGTCTTTGACAAATTTTAGGACCTTCCTCTGACACTGCCTGGTATAGAGGTACTGGATGTCAGGCGGCTTGGCCCCAGTGATGTACTGGGCCGTACGCACTACCCTCTGTAGTGCCTTGCGGTCAGAGGCCTAGCAGTTGCCATACCAGGCAGTGATGCAACCAGTCAGGATGCTCTCGATGGTGCAGCTGTAGAGCCTTTTGACGATCTGAGGACCCATGCCAAATCTTTTCAGTCTCCTGAAGGGGAATAGGCTTTGTCATGCCCTCTTTACAACTATCTTGGTGTGTTTGGACCATGATAGTTTGTTTGTGATCTGGACACCAAGGAACTTGAAGCTCTCAACCTGTTCCAATACAGCCTCGTCGATGAGACTGGGGGCGTGCTCGGTCCTCCTTTTCCTGTAGTCCACAATCATCTCCTTTGTCGTGATCACGTTGAGGGAGAGATTGTTGTACTGACACCACACGGCCAGGTCTCTGACCTCCTCCCCATAGGCTGTCTCGTCATTGTCGGTGATCGGGCCTACCACTGTTGTGTCATCGGCAAACTTGATGATGGTGTTGGAGTTGTACCTGTCCATGCAGTCATGAGTAAACAGGGAGTACAGGAGGGGACTGAGCACGCACCCCTGAGGGGCCCCCGTGTTGAGAATCAGGGTGGTGGATGTGTTGTTCCTTACCCTTACCACCTTGGGGCGGCCCGTCAGGAAGTCCAAGATCCAGTTGCAGAGGGAGGTGTTTAGTCCCAGGGTCCTTAGCATAGTGATGACCTTTGAGGGCACTAGTTGTCAATGAATAACATTCTCACATAGGTGTTTAATTTGTTTTAAATTTTTATTTAACCTGTATTTAACTAGGCAATTCAGTTAAGAACAAACTCTTATTTACAATGACCGCCTACCCCTTTTGTCCAGGTGGGAAAGTGCGGTGTGGAGTGCAATAGAGATTGCATCACCTGTGGATCTGTTGGGGCGGTATGCAAATTGGAGTAGGTCTAGGTTGTCTGGGATAATGGTGTTAATGTGAGCTATGACCAGCCTTTCAAAGCACTTCATGGCTACAGACGTGAGTGCCACGGGTCGGTAGTCATTTAGGCAAGTTACCTTAGTGTTCTTGGGCACAGGGACTATGGTGGTCTGCTTGAAACATGTTGGTATTACAGACTCAGTCAGGGATTTGTTGAAAATGTCAGTGAAGACACTTGCCAGTTGGTCAGCGCATGCTCGGAGTACACGTCCTGGTAATCCACCCAGCCTTGTGAATGTTGACATGTTTAAAGGTCTTACTCACATCGGCTGCGGAGAACGTGATCACACAGTCGTCCGGAACAGCTGGTGTTCTCATGCATGTTTCATTGTTACTTGCCTCGAAGTGAGCATAGAAGCAATTTCGCTCGTCTGACAAGTTCTTGTCACTTGGCATCTCACACTGTGCTTCCCTTTATAGTCTGTAATAGTTTGCAAGCTCTGCCACATTTGACGAGTGTCGGAGCCGGTGTAGTACAATTCAGTCTTAGTCCTGTATTGACGTTTTGCCTGTTTGATGGTTTTTTGAAGGGTATTGCAGGATTTCTTATAAGCTTCCGGGTTGGAGTCCTGCTCCTTTAAAGCGGCAGCTCTACCCTTTAGCTCAGTGTGGGTGTTGCCTATAATCCATGGCTTTTGGTTGGGGTATGTACGTACGGTCACTTTGGGGACAACGTCATCGATGCACTTATTGATGAAGCCACTGACTGATGTGTACTCCTCAATGCCATCAATGGATTCCTGGAACATATTCCAGTCTGTGCTAGCAAATCAGTCCTGAAGCTCAGCATCTGCTTCATCTGACCACCTTCTTATTGACCGAGTCACTGGTGCTTCCTACACCATGAATCACAGCTAAATGACATTTGCTTATCATTTAATGAACATGTGGCTCCTCTAAACCTACTTAGCCTTTGTTTCATTCTTCGTGTACCCATTTCCTCCTCTCTTTACAGGTCACTGTGTTATGTGGGCTAATTTTCTAAAGCTAGTAAGGCTGAGCGAACAAAGAGTAGAGTCTGGCTGACATAACTGAGGATGAGACAATGCAGCTCTGATGGGTACATCCTCCTCTACAGCAACAGTAATGTCTGACATGTCAGTAATGTCTCCTTCCACTGTCACTGAAATGTCCCAACAAGCTCCTCACATATGGATTGGGATTTTATAGGTTTTATAACTGTTCCCCAAAATTCCATTATAATTGTCTATGAAAATCTACAAGCTCCACTTTGTTGTTACTCATCCCAATGGGGTGGGGATCCAACCAACCACACCCCACTCCCATTTTAACCCCGGCTCAGTGCTCATGTGCCTACAGAAGATAATTTCAGAGTGCTTTCACATGTGTGTTGAATCACGCTCATATTATCCATATTTTCTCTCTGTGACTGAGGCTTTTACTGCATCTGATCTGTGGCTTCTCAGTGTTGTCTGGGTCTCTGGGACACATGAGTTTCTGTCTGACACAAAGTGCTTTGATCTTCGATAGAAGGTCCCTCCATCATCTCACTGGCAACAAGACAAAAGATGCAGGATAATACAACATAATCAGACCACTTCTTCACATCACATTTGTTTGACAGATGCCATCACTCAAGTATGACAGTGGCTTGGCTCTGGGTTCTATTTGAGCAATGATGGAAATATTTATGTTTTGAGAGAAGGAAGAGTTATTCCATTGGTGTTGTTCCAGGAACTAAATCCATCCAAATGTGTGATTGAAATGAAATATGATTGAGTTTTGTAAGCACCTATTCCCATAGCTTGCCCCAAAGATGAATTTCAGTGATTGCTTGATTTTTTTAGTTCAATCTACATATGATTTAATTTCGCAACCTTTTAGAAAACATCCCTAAAGTCAGCAAATTGAAAATGTTATGTGAAGTCTGGGGAGAGATGCAGTGTTTGGAAAAGGTGTCTGTGTTAGATACAGTACATGCATTAGTGTATACAGTGGGGCAAAAAAGTATTTAGTCAGCCACCAATTGTGCAAGTTCTCCCACTTAAAAAGATGAGAGAGGCCTGTAATTGTCATCATAGGTACACTTCAACTATGACAGACAAAATGAGAAGAAAAAAATCCAGAAAATCACATTGTAGGATTTTTTATGAATTTATTTGCAAATTATGGTGAAAGTCTGAGTGGGGCGCAATTAGGTCGGGGGGGGGGGGGGGTGGTGGCGTGGACACCACATTATACCTTGCGCCTGGAAAAGTAGCGCTTTCTTTCCCTCCCTCTCTCTCTGATTCCCCCATTGGCCTGTCACACAACGAAAATGTGTTTTAATGTTTAGATTAATTATTGATTGAAGTGAGGCCCCCCGCATTGGGATTGCTCCATCACAAGTGCTGACATAAAGGCCACAATGTGCTCTGCTTGTGTCACGACAGGCGACGGCTCACCCCAGTGGGGGGCTGACTGCAACCAATTCATCACCTCCTATTGAGAGGCAGTGAGGGAATGGATTTACCTAGGGGGCTCCCCAGTGGCGGCTCCACAGACAGCTTCTCTACCCTGCTCCCATCCCCTCCTCAGGGTCCCAGGGGAGGTTCCAATAAAACAGCCAGCACGTTGGGGATGTTTTAATCCCCTTCCGCCTCGTTTATCTCTGCACCCACACCTCTGGAGCCCAGACAGTGGATCTGTGGATCCAGGGATAAAGCCATCTCCCCATTCACTTTGTGTACTTCTCTTTTATATGGAGATTAGGAGGGACACCGTGAATGGGATTATACCCCTAGTCTGTTTGGCATTGTTTAGATACCGTATACATGTGTACCACAGCCTGGGTGCTGCTGTCTAAAACATCTGGTGTTGAAGCTATTGGCTCTATTGGTGTAGCTATAAATAGCCATGGCATGGTCTTCAATTGGTTGTTCAAATGTCAAACCATTGCTCAGTTCCTTCCTGTCTTCTGACCCAAACTTTTGAAATGTTTAAACCCGCTTCTAGCTAGTATGGTATTGCCCGTCAGCGCTCAAACATTTAATTGGGACTTTTCGTGTCAAGCTCTCCGAGAACATGTTGACTGCACCTTCCAGTGTTTGGCTGTGCAGAGGAATCATGCCCGTTTTACAAGGCCTGATCCTGATTTCCCAAGCAGAGGGAAGCTGCAGAGCCTGAAGAGATGGGAGGCTAACAAGCTGTTTCTGCTCTCTCTCTGCCTGGCTTTTCTACTGGAAAGTGACTCCGACGTCGCTGTAAAGGGTTAAGTGAACCTTTCATTTGAAACCTCGGCTTTGGATCATTAGGTATGTAGGTTAAGATGGTGGTGTTTGCAAGTGAAATTACATACACTATATATACAAAAGTATGTGGACACCCCTTCAAATTAGTGGATTCGGCTATTCCAGCCACACCCGTTTCTGACAGGTACAATTGAGCAATTATACAATTGAGCACACAGCCATGTAATCTCCATAGACAAACATTGACAGTAGAATGGCCATACTGAAGATCTCAGTGACTTTCAACGTGGCACCATCATAGGATGACACCTTTCTAACAAGTCGGTTCATAAACATTTCTGCCCTGCTAGAGCTGCCCCGTTCAACTGTAAGTGCTGTTATTGTGATGTGGACACATCTAGGAGCATCAACGGCTCAGTAGCGAAGTGGTAGGCCACACAAGCTCTCAGAACGGGATTGCGGAGTGCTGAAGCGTGTAGCGTGTAAAAATCATCTGTCCTCGGTTGCAACAGTCATTACCCGAGTTCCAAACTGCCACTGGAAGCAACGTCAGCACAATAACTGTTCATCTGGAGCTTCATGAAATGGGTTTCCATGGCCGAGCAACCGTACACAAGCATCAGATCGCCATGCGCAATGCCAAGCGTTGGCTTGAGTGATGTAAACCTCGCTGCCGTTGGACTCTGGAACAGTGGAAACGCATTCTCTGGAGTGATGAATCACGCTTTACCATCGGGCAGTCCGGACGAATCTGGGTTTGGCGGATGCCAGGTGAACTCTACCTGCCCGAATGCATAGTGACAACTGTAAAGTTTGGTGGAGGAGGAATATTGATCTGGGGTTGTTTTTCATGGTTCGTGCTAGGCCCCTTAGTTCCAGTGAAGGGAAATCTTAACGCTACAGCATACAATGACATTCTAGACAATTCTGTGCTTCCAACTTTGTGGCAACAGTTTGGGGAAGGCCCATGACAATGCCCCCATGCACAAAGCAAGGTCCATACAGAAATGATTTGTTAGACATCGTTATGGAAGAACTTGACTGGCCTAATCACCCAACATCAGTGCCCAACCTCACTAATGCTCTTGTGGCTGAATGGAAGCAAGTCTCTGCAGCAATGTTCCAACATCTAGTTGAAAGCCTTACTAGAAGAGTGGAGGCTGTTATAGCAGCAAAGGGGGGACCAACTCCATATTAATGCCCATGATTTTGGAATGAGATGTTTAACAAGCAGGTGTCCACTTATTTTTGGTCATGTATTGTATCTATGAATTGGACTAATGGTTTTTGAAGGGTGCACTAAGACTTGGTGTATGTCACTGATCAGGTACAGTATGTGTAGTGTATTTGTCTTAGGCGTCAGGGCTGGCACAATTACTGTATTATTGTGTAACCACCAATTATGGATGAAGACCGTCATGAATATTAAAATAATCATCATAACTTTTCTGATTGTTATTATTTTATTTTTGGGTTGGAATGAACAGCTGACTGAAGAGGGGACGGCCGGGCATTCGTGTGGTTGAGTCTGTTTCCGCGTTAACATGGACTCTTTACAACATGTTAAGTTTGTTGCTGCTTGCTGAAACAAGCTAGGTGTTTTTGGTTGCCTGGTCAACGCCCTCCTCCCTGCAGCAGCAGCACATGCAGTCAGGAGCGGAGGAGAGGAGAAAATGTGCGTTCTCAAAAAAATGACGCTATTGTAACGGTGCCCGTGGTGATTTGGCTGACCAATAACCATCCTACAATATTCCATGACTGTCACAGCCCTATATATAGTATTTTGTTCTCCATCACCAGTGTGCTTGTTCTGCATCACCAGAGATGGCCTTTAAGTCTAATGCTCTGACTGATTTTCTGAGGAACATCCTGTAAATGGTCAATTGATTAGGTCTTAATGGGAGTATTGATCAAGTCAATGTGGACTGTACATTTTGAACTTCAACAGAAAGGCCTGTGTGTATACGCTGGACAGGAATTAAATGTGGACTGTTAGGCTTACTGTCCTTCATCTACACCTGCACCCTCCATTCTGCTGCACAGTAGGCAGATGTCTATTGTGGAAGTGACAGTACTCCTTGGCAGCTAACTCAAGCATGGAGGATAGAATGGGATAGAATAGGATTGGGCAGAATCACCTTTGTGATTGCTTAGTTCCACACCTACCTACTATTCTGTTTAGTATGCAACCCCACATTACCCTCATTTTACCTCTCAACCCTAACACAAAGCGTTTAAATAAATAATTGTGCATTTAAAGACTGGGTTTGGTTTGTTAGCGTCCCAGACAAATCAATCCAACCAGAGATGCTCTGCCGTGCATTTTCTCTGAGTGTCTCAGTGTGTGCTTGAATCAGATCAATACCTTGCGGTTCACACTGCCTGCCTGGCTGTTTCCAGCTCACTGCCTCAGGGATAGGATGAGAGAACACACAGGCTCCGAGTTTATCTCAGCACTTCTCTAAACCAGGGGTTCTTAAACCTTTCCAGCCTGGGACCCAAATGAGAAATTGTGTTTTCCTGGGACCCAAGCTTTTACAACATGCAACTATACGGAAATATCGGTACATTTAATTGGTCTTATGCCTAAAACAAATGCAATATAGAAAAACAAATAACAATGAAATGAAATACCCTTATAAATAGCAATTCATGTTTATTGTTCCCCATTAAAACACACTATTTGTCTAGGTTGGAACTGTTGCTTTTAAAATACAAATTAAATTAACTGATTGATCACATCACACAGATGTATAACAAAACACACACAGGCTCAGTTTTTCATAGTGCAACCCTAAGTAACAATACAGATGAAAAATGATCAGGCCTACTGTACATCTTACTGTAGAAAGTCTTGTAGAAAAAAAGGTCTAGGTTGGAACTAGAAGCCATGGATTACAGGCAACATCTGCACTGAGCTAAAAGCTAGAGCTGCCGCTTTAAAGGAGTGGGACTACAATCCAGAAGTTTATAAGAAACCCCGCTATGCCCCCCAATGAACCATCAAAAATGCAAAGTGTCAATACAGGACTAAGATCGAATCATACTACACCGGCTCTGACACTCGTCGGATGTGGCAGGGATTGCAAACCATTACAAAGGGAAGCACAGCCGAAAAGCTGCTCAGTGACATGAGCCTACCAGATGAGCTAAACCACTTCTATGCTCGCTTCCAGGCAAATAACACTGAAACATGCATGAGAGCACCAGCTGTTCCCGACGACTATGTGATCACGCTCTCCGCAGCCGATGTGAGTAAGACCTTTTTAAACAGGTCAACATTCACAAGGCCGCAGGGACAGACGGATTACCAGGACGTTTACTGTGAGCATGCGCTGACCAACTGGCAAGTGTCTTCACTGACATTTTCAACCTCTCCCTGACCCAGTCTGTAATTTTAAGCAGACCAGTATAGTCCCTGAGCCCAAGAACATTAAGGTAACCTACCCTAATGAAACCCTAGACCCACTCCAATATGCATACCGCCCTAACAGATCCACAGATGATGCAATCTCTATTGCACTCCACACTGCCCTTTCCCACCTGGACAGAAGGATCACCTATGTGAGAATGCTTTGAGGGCACTATCATCATAGTGCCCTCAAAGCTCATCATTAAGCTAAGGACCCTGGGACGAAACAGGTGGTAAGGGTAGGTAACAACACATTCACCATGCTGATCTTCAACACAGGGGCTCCTCAGGGGTGTGTGATCAGTAACCTCCTGTACTCCCTGTTCACTCATGACTGCATGGCCAGGCACGACTCCAACACCATCATTAAGTTTGCCGATGACACACATCACCAACAAACTAACATGGTCCAAGCACACCAAGACAGTCGTGAAAAGGGCACGACAAAACCTATTCCCCTTCAGGAGACTGAAAAGATTTGGCAGGGGTCCTCAGATCCTCAAATGGTTCTATAGCTGCACCATCGGGAGCATCCTGACTGATTGCATCACTGCCTGGTATGGAAACTGCTCGGCCTCTGACCACAAGGCACTACAGAGGGTAGTGCGTGCGACCCAGTACATCACTGGGGCCAAGCTTCCTGCCATTCAGGACCCCTATATCAAGTGGTGTGAAAGGAAGGTCCTAAAAATGGTCAAAGACTCTAGCCACCCCAGTCATAGACTGTTCCCTCTGCTACTGCACGGCAAGCGGTACCAGAGTGCCAAGTCTAGGTCCAAGAGGCTTCTAAACAGCTTCTACCCCCAATCTATAAGACTCCTGAACATCTAATCAAATGGCTACCCAGATTATTTGCATTGCCCCCCCCCCTCTTTTACGCCGCTGCTACTCTCTGTTATTATCTATACATAGTCACTTTAATAACTCTACCTACATGTACATATTACCTCATTTACCTTGACCAACCGATACCCCCACACATTCACTCTGTACCGGTACCCTCTGTATATAGTCTCACTGTTATTTTACTGCTGCTCTTTAACTACTTGTTACATTTATTTCTTATTCTTATTCATATTTTTTAAACTGCATTGTTGGTTAGGGGTTTGTAAGCAAGCATTTCAATGTAAGGTTGTATTTGGCACATGTGACTAATATGATTTGATTTTAACTGTTGCTGTTAAAATAAAATAAATAATTTGTATTCTGAACTGAAATAAAGTGATTGATCACATCCCACAGATGTAAACCAGAAAACACACACACACACAGTCCCAATGTAGATGAGCAACCCAGAACTGTGTGACTTTGCCTCAAAAAGCATCTTGCTTCAATCAGTTTATTCCAGAATAAAAAGTATTACTTGTATTTTAACAGCAACAGTTCCAACCTACAATAATTTATACAGTAAGATGTACTGTATGACTGACACATTTTCATCTTCATCTGTACTGTTACTTAGGGTTGCACTAAGTACAGTAGCTAACTAACTTGTTTTGGCTAACGTTAGCTAGCTATTAGCTGTGAACAAGGGGATTGTTTGAAAGAGTAACTCACATCCTCTACTATGAGTGATAGTACTCCATTATTTCTGCTTAGAAAATGAAAACAATGCTAGCTGACTTACTTTTCCACTGTAGAAGTACTGTTTCTTGAAGCATTGTGCCCTGACAAAGAAAGTGGAGCCGTATACGCCATCAGCGATTGTAAATAGAGCTTCGTAGTATTCTATACCCTGAAGAAAGGTGACGTATGAACCCACCCACATCCGTGAACACCTACTTATCACCTTGCACCTTATTCCCCATCATTCTCCTGATCCTTAACCAGAGCTCATATGAGGCTGAGGTTTCTGTAGATATAGTTTAACCAAAACATTAGATTGTGATTCTAAAGACAGAAGTTAGAAGTTAGTTTCCTCAATCGGATCCCTCATCTCCTTAGTTGCTGTAATTATATTCCTATTTATCCTTTTAGAAGGCTTTGCTGCCAAATGGGAGGTTGCATCAATTGAACTGACTTCAACAAATGTAGAGTGACTGCACGGGTGCTCTCTGATGATCATTTAAGTTTGGTTCATAACCACTTTGCAAGTCTTCTAAAATAACTCCCTGGGTTTACTGTCACGCTGTGGATGTTTGGTCAGGATGTGTTGTTTTAATTTGTTCAATTTGAGAGACTCATTACTGAGCACTTCCCCGCACAAAACACATTGTGGGCACTCCTTGTTATTTCTCAAAGTTTGTATGAAACCAAGAGAGAGAAACTCATTGCTGCATTTGATGATGATTGAGCTAGGTCAGAACTTGTGGTTAGCTGATGACAGCGGGGAGTGATTTTGATGTTGGTTCTTTTACCTTTATTAAACTAGTCAAGTTAAGAACAAGTTCTTATTTACAATGACAACCCACTGTTCCCGGTAGGCCAACTGCCTTGTTCAGGGGCAGAATGACAGATTTTGACCTTGTCAGCTCCGGATTCGACCTTTCGGTTACCGGCCCAAAACCCCCTCCACTAGGCTAGCTGCTGCCGTGATAGTGATTACGAATGACAAGTCGGTGGCTGACACTGCATCTGCTGCTGAATGACAGCGCTACAGCGTGTTGGTCGCGGAGTGATCTACAATAAAACTACAGGAAAAAGATCTGGTAAACCGCGAAGTACACGGGCATCTCCCTCCCACTCGTGCAGCTTCCAAACTGAGCATAGACACCGATGCTAAGCAGAGAGCGCACTGAACAGAGAGCACAGTTGCACTTGGCCAAATCAGTTCCAGTGCTGAATGAAATAATTATACATTTACTTAGACCCACCATTGACAGGTCCGCGACCCACCGTGACTTTAAGAAAGGCTGCTCTAAACGAACAGCCCTGGCAATACAAGCTCAGGGAAATTAGATGGATTTGACCTTGGAATTTCAAATCTTCTGTTTCTCTTCTTGCAATAAGCACAAGTTTGCCCCTAAAGTATGCGTCCTTACAATATAATAGGCACCATATATCGAGCTAGAGCTCTCGCTAGTATCCCTTCATGAACTATGGATTGTCATCCTATAATTTGACATTGTATCAATACTAATGTTTGACTGACAAATACACCTAAAGTATGCATGATATAGATTGAAAAAAATATCTATGTACATTTCTAATGCGCATGAAGATGGAGACAGAAACCAGTGAACCTACAGTACACACCTAAAAGTGTACAGCAGTTGCCGACAGTACAGCAGTACAAATCAAGCAGGCATACAATTAAACAGAGGGCCATTACAAGACAAAGGCAAAACGCTTGTCTTTTGTGAAGGATGTGGGTGACTGAGAGCCCGAAGGACTCATCTCTTATTAGATGCTATTAGGGAAATTTAGGAGCTTAATGCTGTGATTCCATTTGGTTGATATAGCCAATGATTCACCCCCATTGCATGTGAGACTATTACTCTGCAGATGACGTGAAATTCCTCAAGGAGTGAAATGGCGTCCCCGCTGGAGCTAATGATGTCATCATGTTGAGTGATCAGTAGAGATCCTTTTCACGAATAAAGTGATCATATTGTCCATGCACAATGTTACACACAGCACAGACAGAAGGCCAAGTAGCAACCTATAGCCAAAGCAAACACAGCAGTACAGCACTTTTTTTTTAAATACACGGCATACCACTTTTGGAGGACCAAATCTTCCGTAATTAGAATTAAATGAATGAATTAAAAAAAATGCACATATAAATAGATAAATTCATAAATCCACACATAATTAAATAAATACAAAAATACTGACTAAAATTAATACATTTTATTTTCATACAGTATCTATATGTTTAATTATTTATCTATCTTATCTAATTATTCCAATTTTAATTCATTTATATATTTATTAATTTCTGTATTTCTGCCTCCTATATGATGAGGGTATGTCAATCAAACATCTGCGGGTGGTATCTAACACACCATTGGTTGATAAATGTAAGGCAAGTTGCTCGACTGCTTTTGCTTCTGCACCACCTATGTGAAGCTAGCCACAATAACGGTTAGCCACAATAGTAGAATATGAGGTTTGACTTCAAAATAAAAATCCCGGAAACAAATAGTGGAATTATGCCATATTTGACCTGGATAATGCTTAACAAGTTTGAATAGTTTTTATATCAATTCAAAAAAAGACAATAATTAGTCTTGGGCTCTCGAGTGTTGCAGCGGTCTAAGGCACTGCATCTCAGTGCAGGAGGTGTCACTACAGACACCCTGCTTCGAATCCAAGCTGTATCACAACTGGCCATGATTGGGAGTCCCATAGGGCGGCACACAATTGGGCGTGGTAGGCCGTCATTGTAAATAAGAATTTGTTCTTAACTGACTAGCCTAGTAAAATAAAGGTAAAACAATATATATTTATTGTTGGCTTCTGAGGATATGAAAATATACTTATTCATGTCACTGATGGAGTGCTAAGGTTGAGGGTCTACACTAGAAGTTAAGGGTTATAGGAGGAAGGTATATAGTGTGTGCAACTAAGCTTGGAATATGTTGAGTGCAGGGAAGCGATTACATGCATTGAGAAGGGGAGATGGGTGGAGATCTTGAAAACTAATGTCACTGAGGGAGAGAGGGTAATGTATAACGTTTACATTATGTCAGGATATGTTATTGTTAGCCATCAGGGATACTCTGGGAGAAGAGACACAGTCTGGTATCAATAACCATGACAGCCTTGAGTTGGGGAGAAGTGAGCACTTTGGGGTAGAGGTCAGGTTAGATGAAGTGAGGAAGAACAGATATCTTTAAGGTTCTGTTTAGCAATAGAGATGTATTCAGTTATTGAGGAGGAGACTCATCCTAGGAGAAAGGGTTATATATCAGTGCTTGTGTGAAATGTCGGTTGTCTGAATTACAGCTGTATCGACCCTTTGGGAAGAATTAAACTTAGTTAAGCTTCTCTAGTGTCCATGAGTTATTTACTCAAAATTAGAACCTAACACTATACAGTTTGAAGTCGGATGTTTACATACACCTTAGCCAAACACATTTAAACTCAGTTTTTCACAATTCCTGACATTTAATCCGAGTTAAAGTTCCCTGTCTTAGGTCAGTTAGGATCACCACTTTATTTGAAGAATGTGAAATGTCAGAATAATAGTAGAGAGAATCATTTATTTCAGCTTTTATTTCTTTCATCACATTCCCAGTGGGTCAGAAGTTTACATACACTCAATTCATATTTGGTAGCATTGGCTTTAAAATGTTTAACTTGGGTCAAATGATTTAGGGTAGCCTTCCACAAGCTTCCCACAATAAGTTGGGTGAATTTTGGCCCATTCCTCCTGACAGAGCTGGTGTACCTGAGTCAGGTTTGTAGGCCTCCTTGCTCACATACGCTTTTTCAGTTCTGTCCACAAATTGTCTATGGGATTGAGGTCAGGGCTTTGTGATGGCAACTCCAATACCTGGACTTTGTTGTCCTTAAGCCATTTTGCCACAACTTTGGAAGTATGCTTGCGGTCTGTAACGATTTTCTTCTCCTCTGACGAGGAGTATGAAATGTGGTAAGTGTCCATAATATATTTATTAAACTGAACACAGAATACAAAAGAACAAAATAAATAAATGAAACCCGAAACAGTTCTGTATGGTAAGACACAGACAAAGAAAACAGCTACCCATAAATCATAGTGGGAAAACAGGCTGCCTAAGTATGGTTCTCAATCAGAGACAACGATAAACAGCTGCCTCTGATTGGGAACCATACCAGGCCAAACACAGAAATATAAAAACATAGAACAACACATAGAATGCCCACCAAAACTCACGCCCTGACCAAACTAAAATAGAGACATAAAAAAGGAACTAAGGTCAGGACGTGACAGGGTCATTGTCCATTTAGAACAGTAATTTGCGACCAAGCTTTAACTTCCTGACTGATGTCTTGAGATGTTGCTTCAATACATCCGCATAATTCTCCCTCCCTCATGATGCCATCTATTTTGTGAAGTGCACCAGTCCCACCTGCAGCAAAGCACCCCAACAACATGATGCTGCCACCCCCGTGCTTCACGGTTGGGATGGTGTTCTTCGGTTTGCAAGCCTCCCCTCCTCTATTTTTGTTTCATCAGACCAGAGGACATTTCTCCAAAAAAGTACCATCTTTGTCCCCATGTGCAGTTGCAAACCGTAATCTGGCTTTTTTTATGGCTGTTTTGGAGCAGTGGCTTCTTCCTTGCTGAGCGGCCTTTCAGGTTATGTCAATATAGGACTCGTTTTACTGTGGATATAGATACCTTTGTACCTGTTTCCTCCAGCATCTTCACAAGGTCCTTTGCTGTTGTTCTAGGCTTGATTTGCAATTTTTGCACCAAAGTACTTTCATCTCTATGAGACAGAACGCGTCTCCTTCTTGAGCGGTATGATGGCTGCGTGGTCCCATGGTGTTTATACTTGCGTGCTATTGTTTGTACAGTTTGTACAGATGAACATGGTACCTTCAGATTTTTTTCTGAGGTCTTGGCTGATTTCTTTTGATTTTCCCATGATGTCAAGCAAAGAGGCACTGAGTTTGAAGGTAGGCCTTGAAATACATCCACAGGTACACCTCCAATTGACTCAAATGATGTCAATTAGCCTATCAGAAGCTGTTAAAGGCATGACATAAATTTCTGGAATTTTCCAAGCTGTTTAATGGCACAGTCAATTTAGTGTATGTAAACTTCTGGCCCACTGGAATTGTGATACAGTGAGTTATAAATGAAATACCTGTCTGTTAAAACTTCTTAGGGCTGCAATCCCGGTAACGGAACAAACAACAGAAATTTCATAATTAAAATTCCTCAAACATACATGTATTTCATACCATTTTAAATGTAATCTTGTTGTTAATCCCACCAAAGTGTCCGATTTCAAATAGGCTTTACAGCGAAAGCACAAAAAAACGATTATGTTAGGTCACCACCAAGTCACATAAAAATTCTGCCATTTTTCCAGCCAAAGAGAGGAATGTCAAAAAGCACAAATAGAGATAAAATTAATCACTAACCTTTGATGATCTTCATCATATGACACTCATAGGACTTCATGTTACACAATATATATATGTTTTGTTCGATAAAGTGCATACTTATATAAAAAAAATCTCAGTATACATTGGTGCATTACGTTCACTAGTTCCAAAAACATCCGGTGATATTGCAGAGAGCCACATCATTTTACAGAAATACTCATTATAAATGTCGATGAAAATACATTTGTTAGACATGGAAATATAGATACACTTCTCCTTAATGCAACCCCTGTGTCAGATTCAAAAAAACTTTACGGAAAAAGCAAACCATGCAATAATCTGAGTACAGCTTTCAGACAACAAAATATCCAAAAAAGATATCCGCCATATTGGGTAGTCAACAGAAGTCAGAAGTAACATTATATATATTCACTTACCTTTGATGATCTTCATCAGAATGCACTCCCAGGAATCCCACTTCCACATTAAATGTTTGATTTGGTTCGATATGTCCATCATTTATGTCCAAAGAGCTACTTTTGTTAGCACATTTGGTAAACAAATCCAAAGTCATGAAACGCGTTCCCTAGTTGCAGACGAAATGTCAAAAAGTTCCGTTCCTGTCAGTAGAAACATGTCAAACGATGCATGGAATCAATATTTAGGATGTTTTTAACATAAAATGTCAATAATGTTCCAACCGGAGAATTCCGGTGCGATGGAACAGAGCTCCCTCTCAGTTCATGGCAGACCTGACTCATTCCCTTCTCATTCGGTCCCACTTCACAGTAGAATCCTCAAACAAGTTTCTAAAAACGGTTGACATCGAGTGGAAGCCTTAGGAAGTGCAACATAACCAATATCCCACTGTGTATTCAATAGGGTCTGGGTTGAAAATAGACCAACCTCAGATTTCCCACTTCCTGTTTGGATTTCTTCTCAGGTTTTTGCCTGCCATATGAGTTCTGTTATACTCACAGACATCATTCAAACAGTTTTAGAAACTTCAGAGTGTTTTCTATCCGATACTAATAATAATATGCATATATTAGCAACTGGGACTGAGGGGCAGGCTGTTTACTCTGGGCACCTTTCATCCAAGCTACTCAATACTGCCCCTACAGCCGTAAGAAGTTAATTAACAATTGTTGGAAAAATTACTTGTGTCTTGCACAAAGTAGATGTCCTAACCGACTTGCCAAAACTATAGTTTGTTAGCAAGACATTTGTGGAGTGGTTGAAAAACTAGTTTTAATGACTCCAACCTAAGTGTATGTAAACTTCCGACAACTGTAGATTCTTCATTCTCCCCTGTCTTCTGTGATTCTCTCCACATAACAAAAGGACAGGATGTAGTTTTATAACCCAACCCTAGCCATTGGTTGACCAATTAGAATTCCTTGCAATAAAACTGGGCCAATGGCCAAATAACAAGTATCATATTTCAGGCTCAATGTACAGTATAGACATATTCCTCCAGTGTCTCTGACCCATTGATCATTAATCCTCTATTACATAAAAACCACTATTTCCATTGATCGTTAAGTACCTCTTGACCTTTAGTCCTCTATTGACTTTTTGTCCTCTCAACTTTTAGTCCTCATCATTATTTATTTATCTTTGAAATATTCTCACAATAGTTAGGTTTCTAGAAAAGAACAACTAGCAATATAACTGGTAGCTAGTTACTGGCTATTTGATTTTTTTTTGTCAAACTACTTTGTTCCCCTGCCTGTTTATTAATGCTTGTGACTGAAAGTTTACAAGAAATAAGCTGTTTTCAAATAATTTGGCTGATTAGGGGGCTTGTGCCATTTACATTAGTGTTTCATAAGCTAGTTAACTAAGTTACTGAGCTAATTTTTATTCATGCTTTTTTGTTGCATTTCAGGTGGAGAGGCAGCTCTGACAGGCCAGCATGCTGACAGGCCAGAGCCCATATTTACAAAGAATCTCAGAGCAGTAATGATTTTAGGGTAGGTTTTACCTTCACACCGAGTACAATTGCATTGACAAGGCGGAGGTTATCTTAAATCACTATCCCTACTCTGAGATGCTTTGTGAATATTGGCCCTGGAAGAAAGATCTTGCCCAATACCTTTCACAGCAGACCTTTCACCACAGGACCCTAGAGCAGAGGTAGGCAAACTTTTCCCTGGAGTGCCAAAGGACCCTAGAGCAGGGGTAGGCAACCTTGTTCCTGGAGTGCCAAAGGACCCTAGAGCAGAGGTAGGCAACCTTGTTCCTGGAGTGCCAAAGGACCCTAGAGCAGGGGTAGGCAACCTTGTTCCTGAAGTGCCGCAGGACCCTAGATCAGGGGTAGGCAACCCTCTTCCGCAGGGACTAGCGCTTCGCCTGTCTACCAGAAGTTGATGCTGTTGCTATGCAACCTCTTGTTAGCGTAACAAATGACTAGCTAGACTTCGGGTGTGTTCGTAAATTCAATCTGGAGTGCCAGAGTACTCTCTGGGTGTTCGTAAATTCAGGACGTTGTCAGATTGTCCATTTTGTAAATTCTGAGTGGTTAGATCTCGTAGTGCACATTGGACGCTCTGGCCGAGGAGTAGGATTGATCCGAGCATTCTGACCTCACAACCGCAGTCAAGCACCCAAGCTAAGTTGCTAGCAACTTCCAGAAACAAATGAGAGAACAACTCACTCTGACCATTTGACTCGCCCTAGCAGAGTTGGTTAGGCAGTTGTCATGTTATCCAGAGCGTTGGTGACTGTAACTGTGCTGCTGGCAACAATTTAATGATGCTTTTTTTGCCGACATTTACTGACTCCGGCCATATTCAACGGGTGATGAGCTTTCATCAGTTATTCTGCACTCTGGCACATTCAGACGAGAGTGCTCTTAAATCGGAGTAGATAGCCATACAAATTTACGAACACACCCGAACCACTACACCACTTAGCTAAGTTATGAATGATGTGAATAATCAAGTCAGTAAACTTTGGGTAGTTAGTTAAATAGCATAATGTAAATATACTGGAAAGTTTGATGTATTAGTAGCCAACTAACATTCCAGTAGGTAGCTAACATACCCGGTACTTACTGCTCTAATGATATGCTATGCGGTTCGTTGGCATTGTCTGCCAACATAACGTCTAACTTATTTGAAAAGTCATTACTTAACATCTGTCATAATTTGTTAAAGCAGGGTTTCCCAAACTCTGTCCTCAGGACACCAAGGGGTGCATGTTTTGGTTTTTGCCCTAGTAGTACACAGCTGATTCAAATAGTCAACTAAATATGAAGCTTTTATCATTTGAAAAAACAAAAACAATAATGTGCACCCCTTGTGGTCCCGAGGACCGAGTTTGGGAAAACGCTGTGTTGAAGCAACAAATTTGTATCCACTCTCGTCCGACTTTGGCTGCACATCTTCTGCCATTTTCTTCAAATCTAAAAATGTTGTGAAGCCACATTCATTTTCTGAAGAATTGCATTATGGGCCCTAAAAGCACGGAAATTGTGTCCATTGCTTGTATACTTCGTATTTTGGCGAATGTAGAACAACATCCGGGAACTTTTGGCATACTAACTATATCCATACCATGACTAATAAGCATACTACATACATACATTCACAGTGTAGGTTGGAAAAAGTATGTGAACCCCTAGGCTAATGACTTCTCCAAAAGCTAATTGAAGTCATGAGTCAGCTAACCTGGAGTCCAATCAATGAGACGAGATTGGAGATGTTGGTTAGAGCTGCCTTGTCCTATAAAAAATGTGAGTTTGCTATTTACAAGAAGCATTCCCTGATGTGAACCATGCCTCGAACAAAAGAGATCTCAGAAGACCTACGATTAAGAATTGTTGACTTGCATAAAGCTGGAAAGGGTTACAAAAGTATCTCCAAAAGCCTTGATGTTCATCAGTCCACAGTAGACAAATTGTCTATAAATGGAGAAAGTTGAGCATTGTTGCTATTCCCCCTGGGAGTGGCCGTCCTGCGAAGATGACTGCAAGAGCACAGTGCAGAATGCTCAATGAGGTTAATAAGAATCCTAGAGTTTCAGCTAAAGACTTACAGAAATCTCTGGAACATGCTAATGTGTCTGTTGACGAGTCTACGATACGTAAAACACTAAACAAGAATGGTGTTCATGGGAGGAAACAACGGAAGAAGCCACTGCTGTCCCAAAAAAGTTTGCAAAAGTGCACCTAGATGTTCCACAGTGCTACTGGCAAAATGTTCTGTGGACAGATGAAACTACAGTTCAGTTGTTTGGAAGGAACACACCACACTGTGTGGAGAAAAAAAAGCACAGCACACCAACATCAACCTCAAGTATGGTGGAGGGAGCATCATGGTTTGGGGCAACTACAGAAAACGTTTGGCTGAGGTTATTGTTGCCAAAGGAGGGTCAACCAGTTATTAAATCCAAAGGTTTACATACTTTTCCCACCCTGCGCTGTGCTTGTTTACACGGTGTGTTCAATAAAGACATGAAAATGTATAATTGTTTGTGTTATTAGTTTAAGCAGACTTAAACTAGTAGATAAAGATCAGATCAAAAGTTATGATCAATTTATGCAGAAATCTAGGTATTTCCAAAGGGTTCACATACTTTTTCTTGCCACTGTATTGTCATCTCTCTATCAGTTCACAGCATGCTGTGATATTGGCCTGTATGGTAACACATCTTCAAGCTGCCTGGCTGGAGACTGTGGCCTTCAGTGTTACCGGAAGCAAGGGCCTTACCTCTGAGCACAGCAGTCTATCTTGTCTCACAGCCATTCTGTCAGCATGTATTGTATGTAACCTAACCACTCAAATTCATACCAACAGCTGCGGACACAAACACTGACTTATATTCACTTTGTCTACTTGTCCCATTCTTCAATCTTGTCTGGGAAATATATTTTAGTTGACACGCCTGTGTGATGTCTGATATACAGGAAGAAAAAGGTGTTCACCCTGAACCTGAGACTTGCATTTGCTTTAGACGACAAGCGAGGAAAATGTTCCAGTTGTCATTTTTGTGTGTTTTTATGGTGCACGTGCGGCACAGCAGCATATACTAGATTTGTATCTCCAATTACCACCCCAAAAAGTGACATATCATATTGATATATAGCTATATGTGCTAGACATTCTTTTTTGGGGGGGTGCTAATGTGAAACATGGCCTTTAAACTTTGAAGACGTTCTGTCATACTGAACACAACCCAGGCAAATGCAATCGATCAAAGCGCCGTGGCATTGATCAATCAATGATGTGTTAGATACCACCCACATATGTTTGGTTGACACCCTGTCATTATCATATTGGAGGAAGAAATACATTTAAAAAATGAAGAAATAATATAAATTAATCAAATGAAAGTGGGATTCATTATTTAAATGAATAATGTATCTATTTGTGCAATCATTCATCCATTTATTTATTTATTTATGTGTGCATTTATTTATAAAGTTAATTCTAATTACGGCAGCTTTGGTCCTCCATAACTACTGGCTATCAGTTAACACTAAACCTATAGAGCAGGGGTGTCAAACTAATTTTTCCCCGGGGGCCGCGTTGTCTTCAACGTGTACAGAGGGCCTCACTGAGTTTGTAAAAATATTTCCTTACTGTTATAATTTGCAAAAAATAGTTCTTTATCCATTGTTTTGGACATTTTCAATACTCCCTGTCTAGTGATTATTAGCAAGCTGGACAGTCAAGAAACTGTATGAATGAAGTTCCATTGACTGTGCAGTGATTATTTTTTGTCAACCCCCAACCAGCCCGCGGGCCGTATGTTTGACACCCCTGCTATATAGAATTAAAACGTATATTCATCTGTACAGTGCATTCAGAAAATATTCATACCCCTAGACTTATTCTGCATTTTGTGTTACAGCCTGATTTTTTTTCTCACACATTGACACGCCATAATGACAAAGTGAAAACATGTCACATTTTTTAATGAAATACATAAATATCTGAGTCAATACATGTTAGAATCACCTTTAGCTGCTATTATAGGCTGTGAGTCTTTCTGGTTAAGTCTAAGAGATTTGCACACCTGGATTGTACAATATTTGCCCATTATTCTTTTCGAGCAGTTTCCTTCCTCTCTGGCAACTGAGTTGAGAAGGACGGCTGTGTGTATTGACTGGGTGTATTGATACAACAGGTTGTTGGCACCTTAATGGTGGAGGACGGGCTTGTGGTAATGGCTGGAGTGGAATTGTTGGAAGGGTATCAAATGCCTTAAAACACGTGTTAAATGAACCGTCCTCCCCTCTGCATCCTCCACTGATTGATACACCATCCAAAGTGTAATTAATAACTTTACTATGCTCAAAGGGATATTCAGTGTCAGCTTTTTAATTTCATTTCTACCTATCTACAAATAGGTACCCTTTGAGAGGCATTGGAAAACCTCACTGGTCTTTGTGGTTGAATCTGTGTTTGAAATTCACTGCTCGACTGAGGGACCTTACAGATAATTGTATGTGTGGGGTAGAGCGATGAGGTAGTCATTCAAAAATCATGTTAAACACTATTATTGCATACAGAGTGAGTCCGTGCAACGTATTATGAGACTTCATAAGCAAATTTTACTCTTGAACTTATTTAGGCTTGTCATAAAGGGTTTGAATACTTATTGGCTCAAGACATTTCAGCTTTCATTTTCAATTAATTTGTAAAAAATTTGAAAAACAATTCCACTTCGACAGTGACAATCTCAATGTAATCCATTTTTAATTCAGGCTGTAACACAACAAAATGTGAAAAAAGTCAAGGGGTGTGAATACTTTGAGGGCACTGTACACATAGTATGGTAAAGGTCGAGTAGCTTTTTCTCACATTTGTCACATCCCTAGAGTAATATCTGCAGCCTAGTTTACGATGGCTGAAAGATCAGTTGTAGCCTTTCTATGAGGACACCGAAACGCCCGTTTCAAGCAGAGGGAGAATACGAGAGAGCGATTTACACATTGTAATCCAGTGTGACGTGTATGCCCAGCAGCTTTAAATATGAATAAGGTAATCTTCATACTGCTGTGTGCTCCTTGTACCTGGATCTCCATTTTAATAGGCTGATTACTGGGCAGCTGGGCAAGAGCAGGGAGGGAGGCAGGCAGTGCAGGCTCATTGGGAGGCCTAGGACTGAATGGGACTGCTAATAGGCTGGAGAGTGTTGGTCTTGCTGCTGCTTTACAGGGATGTCGTGTGTGGAGACCTGCTCTTATCCTGCTGGGGACTTTTGTTTGAGAAAGACCATGGAGCACATGTGACACCATCGATAAGACTGGTCTCGTATGACTCCGTTCAATCTTCACAGAACCACTTTGGGTGAATTGGATGTGCTGTCGTATGGGAGGAAACAAAATGAATAGACTATATTTGATCAGTTCTCTCACATTATGACAGTTTTAGATGATTGTAGACACAATCTGCAAGTTCACAGTCAGTGGTGATGCAATGCTAGCAGAATGATTTGAGCTTCATGTAGGAGGGAAGGATAGGCACGGCCTGATTTTAATAATTAATTGTGGTCATCACAGAGTGGGCTGAAAAAAGTAAATTTCATATACACTGCTCAAACAACACAATGTAACTCCAAGTCAATCACACTTCTGTGAAATCAAACTGTCCACTTAGGAAGCAACTCTGATTGACAATACATTTCACATGCTGTTGTGCAAATGGAATAGACAACAGGTGGAAATTATAGGCAATTAGCAAGACACCCTCAATAAAGGAGTGGTTCTGCAGGTGATGACAACAGACCACTTCTCAGTTCCTATGCTTCCTGGATGATGTTTTGGTCACTTTTGAATGCTGGCGGTGCTTTCACTCTAGTGGTAGCATGAGACGGAGTCTACAACGCACACAGGTGGCTCAGGTAGTGTAGCTCATCCAGGATGGCACATCAATGCGAGCTGTGGCTAGAAGGTTTGCCGTGTCTGTCAGCGTAGTGTCCAGAGCATGGAGGCGCTACCAGGAGTCAGGCCAGTACATCAGGAGACGTGGAGGAGGCCGTAGGAGGGCAACAACCCAGCAGCAGGACCGCTACCTCCGCCTTTGTGCAAGGAGGGGCAGGAGGAGCACTGCCAGAGCCCTGCTCAAAGGGTCAGAAACAGACTCCATGAGGGTGGTATGAGGGCCCGACGTCCACAGGTGGGGGTTGTGCTTACAGCCCAACACCGTGCAGGACGTTTGGCATTTGCCAGAGAACACCAAGATTGGCAAATTTGCCACTGGTGCCCTGTGCTCTTCACAGATGAAAGCAGGTTCACACTGAGCACGTGACAGATGTGACATGAGAGATGAGTCTGGAGACGCCGTGGAGAACGTTCTGCTGCCTGCAACATCCTCCAGCATGACCGGTTTGGTGGTGGGTCAGTCATGGTGTGGGGTGGCATTTCTTTGGGGGGCCGCACAGCCCTCCATGTGCTCGCCAGAAGTAGCCTGACTGCCATTAGGTACCGAGATGAGATCCTCAGACCCCTTGTGAGACCATTGCTGGTGCGGTTGGCCCTGGGTTCCTCCTAATGCAAGACAATGCTAGACCTCATGTGGCTGGAGTGTGTCAGCAGTTCCTGCAAGAGGAAGGCATGGATGCTATGGACTGGCCCGCCCGTTCCCCAGACCTGAATCCAATTAAGCACATCTGAGACATCATGTCTCGCTCCATCGCACCACAGACTGTCCAGGAGTTGGCGGATGCTTTAGTCCAGGTCTGGGTGGAGATCCCTCAGGAGACCATCCGCCACCTCATCAGGAGCATGCCCAGGCATTGTAGGGAGGTCATACAGGCATGTGGAGGCCACACACACTACTGGGCCTCATTTTGACTTGTTTTAAGGACATTACATCAAAGTTGGATCAGCCTGTAGTGTGGTTTTCCACTTTAATTTTGAGTGTGACTCCAAATCCAGACCTCCATGGGTTGATACATTTGATTTCCATTGATAATTTTTGTGTGATTTTGTTGTCAGCACATTCAACTATGTTAAGAAAAAAGTATTTAATAAGAATATTTCATTCATTCAGATCTAAGATGTGTTATTTTAGTGTTCCCTTTATTTTTTTGAGCAGTGTATATTTACTGAACAAAAATATAAATGTTTCATGAGCTGAAATAAAAGATCCCAGAACATTTACATTTTACATTTAAGTCATTTAGCAGACGCTCTTATCCAGAGCGACTTACAAATTGGTGCTTTCACCTTATGACATCCAGTGGAACAGCCACTTTACAATAGTGCATCTAAATCTTTTAAGGGGGGTGAGAAGAATTACTTTATCCTATCCTAGGTATTCCTGAAAGAGGTGGGGTTTCAGGTGTCTCCGGAAGGTGGTGATTGACTCCGCTGTCCTGGCGTCGTGAGGGAGTTTGTTCCACCATTGGGGGGCCAGAGCAGCGAACAGTTTTGACTGGGCTGAGCGGGAACTGTACTTCCTCAGTGGTAGGGAGGCGAGCAGGCCAGAGGTGGATGAACGCAGTGCCCTTGTTTGGGTGTAGGGCCTGATCAGAGCCTGGAGGTACTGAGGTGCCGTTCCCCTCACAGCTCCGTAGGCAAGCACCATGGTCTTGTAGCGGATGCGAGCTTCAACTGGAAGCCAGTGGAGAGAGCGGAGGAGCGGGGTGACGTGAGAGAACTTGGGAAGGTTGAACACCAGACGGGCTGCGGCGTTCTGGATGAGTTGTAGGGGTTTAATGGCACAGGCAGGGAGCCCAGCCAACAGCGAGTTGCAGTAATCCAGACGGGAGATGACAAGTGCCTGGATTAGGACCTGCGCCGCTTCCTGTGTGAGGCAGGGTCGTACTCTGCGGATGTTGTAGAGCATGAACCTACAGGAACGGGCCACCGCCTTGATGTTATTTGAGAACGACAGGGTGTTGTCCAGGATCACGCCAAGGTTCTTAGCGCTCTGGGAGGAGGACACGATGGAGTTGTCAACCGTGATGGCGAGATCATGGAACGGGCAGTCCTTCCCGGGAGGAAGAGCAGCTCCGTCTTGCCGAGGTTCAGCTTGAGGTGGTGATCCGTCATCCACACTGATATGTCTGCCAGACATGCAGAGATGCGATTCGCCACCTGGTCATCAGAGGGGGGAAAGGAGAAGATTAATTGTGTGTCGTCTGCATAGCAATGATATGAGAGACCATGTGAGGTTATGACAGAGCCAAGTGACTTGGTGTATAGCGAGAATAGGAGAGGGCCTAGAACAGAGCCCTGGGGGACACCAGTGGTGAGAGTGCGTGGTGAGGAGACAGATTCTCGCCACGCCACCTGGTAGGAGCGACCTGTCAGGTAGGACGCAATCCAAGCATGGGCCGCGCCGGAGATGCCCAACTCGGAGAGGGTGGAGAGGATCTGATGGTTCACAGTATCGAAGGCAGCCGATAGGTCTAGAAGGATGAGAGCAGAGGAGAGAGAGTTAGCTTTAGCAGTGCGGAGTGCCTCCGTGATACAGAGAAGAGCAGTCTCAGTTGAATGACTAGTCTTGAAACCTGACTGATTTGGATCAAGAAGGTCATTCTGAGAGAGATAGCGGGAGAGCTGGCCAAGGACGGCGCGTTCAAGAGTTTTGGAGAGAAAAGAAAGAAGGGATACTGGTCTGTAGTTGTTGACATCGGAGGGATCGAGTGTAGGTTTTTTCAGAAGGGGTGCAACTCTCGCTCTCTTGAAGACGGGAGGGACGTAGCCAGCGGTCAGGGATGAGTTGATGAGCGAGGTGAGGTAAGGGAGAAGGTCACCGGAAATGGTCTGGAGAAGAGAGGAGGGGATAGGGTCAAGCGGGCAGGTTGTTGGGCGGCCGGCCGTCACAAGACGCGAGATGTCATCTGGAGAGAGAGGGGAGAAAGAGGTCAGAGCACAGGGTAGGGCAGTGTGAGCAGAACCATGTTGTGTTTGATGGTGTGAGTTATTAGTATATTTATTCTCCGGACTATTTTGTCCTGTTGTTTGGACTAGCAACTTATAGACGCCCTGTGTGTTGGCGTGACTGTTTTGTTGCGCTGGGGAATAAATTTGAAGGAAAGACTGAAGCACAAAAAGCTTATTTCTCTCAAATTTTGTGCACAAATTTGTTTACATCCCTATTAGTGAGCATTTCTAATTTGTCAATATTATCCATCCACCTGTGGCATATCAAGAAGCTGGTTAAACAGCTAGGTCATCACACAGGTGCACCTTGTGCTGGGGACAATAAAAGGCCACTCTAAAATGTGCAGTTTTTTCACACAACAACAGATGTCTCTACTTTTGAGGGTGCGTGCATTTGGCATGCCGATTGCAGGAATGTCCACCAAAGCTGTTGCCAGATAATTTAATGTTCCTTTCTCTACCATGAGCCGCCTCCAATGTTGTTTTAGAGAATTTGACAGTACATGAAATAAACATGAAAAGGTGAATTTAAGAAGCGAACATCATTTTAAATAGACTACATGTCATATTAAACAGCATATAAACACTCTAAATATGTCAGGAACCAGACAAGGAGCCTAAGAAGAAACAAAAATGTATTATTTAGGCTATTTCAATTATTTAAAGGCTATAGCCTACAAATAAATAAATTGTGAAGCATTTGCGAGTGTGACACAACAGGCTGGTAGGGACATAAAGCGCTCAGCATTTAAACATTTTGTTGTATTAAATCATTATAGTCCATAAATTGCACATATCGGCTGTGACTTTCTTAGAATTAAATACAAATTAAACAAAAAATGACTTAGTGCCTTTTGAATACATTTTCTGAAACATAAACCACAGACTGGCCAAACTTAAGGCTCATACGATGGTGCCTGGCGAGCCAGCCAGCAGTGGAAAATATCCTCTCCACACTTGCAGAGCCACTGGGGAAGCTAAACAGCCTTTTTGCAACTCTTGCCATGCTGGACAGAGATGCAGAGTTGTTTAAAAAAAATTATAGGTAGGCCTAAAGTTTTTTAGGAAAAATAACCCAATCAAAACGGAAATGCTCCTTGAACATGGGAATATGCCAGGCCTATTGGGCCAAAATCAATGATGCCCAATTATATAGACAATAGAACGAAAATTAACCAAACTTTTGAGATCAGATTTTTTGTTTATAAATACTTTGCTTCAATGACACACTTAGTTATCTATCCAGGTTTTTTTTAGCATGTGCACGTAGCAAGTACACCATCATGCTTTTTGGATAAGTGTCTTTTCAGATTCCACAATGATTCTGTAGTTGTGGAACCTTCATCACCACACTCCCTCTTGCTGTTGGACCTCATCTTTGTAAGTCACCTTGATTTAGCACCTGTGTGTTTTATCAGTTTCTTTATGAAAATATTTAGCGAACTCCATGACAGTAGCTAAAGCAAGGGTCTATAGCAGCACACAAGTAGACTACAAATGCATGTTGGGCGGGCATTCCCTGGAGCTCATGAAGTGACCCCTACTGAAGCGAAATTGAAGTGGGCGAGAAGGCAGACACTCCAGCCTTTGGGAATCTTGCTCTAAGCCCCTGTCAAATCGGGCACGCTCAGATACTTTGATAATCACAAGACTAGACAACCATTGTACAACAGTGTGTTCCACTTCCTGCCAACATCCAGCAACTTCGCACAGCCATTGAAGAGGACAGGGACAACATTCCACAGTCCACAATCAACAGCCTGATCAACTCTTTGCGAAGGAGATGAGTCACGCTGTGTGAGGAAAGTGGTGATCACACCAGATACCGACTGGTTTTCTGATCCACGCCCCTGCCTTTTTTTAAGGTGTCTGTGACCAACAGATGCATATCTGTATTCTCAGTCATGTGAAATTCATAGATTAGGGTGTAATGAATCTATTTGACTGATTTTCTTTATTACTTTAACTCAGTAAAATCTTTGAAATTGTTGCATGTTGCATTTCTATTTTTTGTTATATATACACTACCGTTCAAAAGTTTGGGGTCATGGAGAAATATCCTTGATTTTGAAGGAAAAGCACCATTACAATTACATAAAATTGATCAGAAATACAGTGTAGACATCGTTAATGTTTTAAATGACTATTGTAGCTGGAATATTATAATGGAATATCTACATAGGCGTACAGAGGCCCATTATCAGCAACCATCACTCCTGTGCTCCAATGGCACATTGTGTTAGCTAATCCTAGTTTAGCATTTAAAAGGCTAATTTATCATTAGATAACCCTTTTGCAATTATGTTAAGACAGCTGAAAACGGGTGTGCTGATTTACAGAAGCAATAAAACTGGCCTTCTTTAGACTAGCTGAGTATCTGGAGCATCAGCATTTGTGGGTTCGATTACAGGCTTATGTTTAATAAATGTTTCAACAACTTGATTGGAGTCCACCTGTAGTAAATTCAATTGACTGGACATGATTTGCAAGGCACACACCTGTCTATATAAGGTCCCACAGTTGACAGTGCATGTCAGAGATTAAAACCAAGCCATGAGGTTGAAGGAATTGTCAGAAGAGCTCCGAGACAGGATTGTGTCGAGGCACAGATCTGGGGAAGCGTACCAAAACATTTCTGCAGCATTGAAGGTCCCCAAGAACACAGTAACCTCCATCATTCTTAAATGAAAGAAATTTGAAACCACCAACACTCTTCCTAGAGCTGGCTGCCCGGCAAACTGAGCAATTGGGGGAGAATGACTTTGGTCCAAGAACCAGATGGTCACTCTGACAGATGAATGGAGCAAAGTACAGAGAGAGATCCTTGATGAAAATCTGCTCCAGAGCGCTCAGGACCTCAGACTGGGGCAAAGGTTCACCTTCCAAAAGGACAACAACCCTAAGCACACGGCAAAGACAATGCAGGAGTGGCTTCGGGACAAGCCTCTGAATGTCCTTGATTGGCCCAGCCAGAGATGAAAGGAATTCTATCATATCTGTACATTATAGGAACACCTGTAATTACAAAAGTACAATGATTAATGTTTTGCTTTAGCTTGAGATTAAGAATCAGTGGTAAAGACTTTGTATGTGCATGATGAGGTCAACTGTACAAAAAGTCAGATGTCTGTGTTTTGAAACTACACTTTCAGTTCCTGTTGATACTATAGATATAGATATGTTCCAGTCTTACTTCTGCTAGCACATGATAGCAATAGGAGGAAGAAGGATTGAGAAACTAACTGCAAATAACAATAAACTGAACTCCGCCTAGCAGAGACATCTTTGTATTAGCAACTATTAATTATGAGCTTATACGGTATTAAAGTTAAGGGACATCACCCTGGGCGTGATCCTCAGTGGGGAATAAAAAGGGAAAACAGCATCTTTTGTGCTGAGTGTGTTACTTGCAAATTATTGTAGGTGTATACTCCTGGTTGCAATCCGGCTTGCAATCTTTATTAAACAAACTAACCAATGATCAAAGAGGTTTCCTGTGGTCACATGTGTGCACATAGGGCAGAGTCCGGACTTGAACCCGATTGAACATCTCTGGAGAGACCTGAAAATAGCTGTGCAGTGACGATCCCCATCGAACCTGACAGAGCTTGAGAGGATCTGCAGAAAAGAATGGGAGAAACTCCCCAATATAGGTGTGCCAAGCATGTAGCGTCATACCCAATAAGACTTGAGGCTGCCAAACTTTTACCCCTTTTTCTCCCCAATTGTGTGATATCCAATTGGTAGTTACAGTCTTGTCCTATCGCTGCAACTCCCCTACGGAGTCCAGAAAGGCGAAGGTCAAGAGCCATGCATCCTCTGAAACACGACCCTGCCAAGCCACACTGTTTCTTGACACACTGCTCGCTTAACCCAAAAGCCAGCCGCACCAATGTGTCAGAGGAAACATCATCCAGCTGGTGACAGTTGTCAGCTTGCAGGTGCTTGGCCTACCACAAGGAGTCGCAAGAGCGCGATGGGACAAGAAAATCCCGGCAGGGCAAACCCTCCTCTAACTCGGACGACGCTGGGACATTTGTGTCACGCTTCATGGGTGTCACGGCCGGCTGTGACACAGCACAGAATCGAACCCAGGGCTGTAGTGACGCCTCAAGCACTGCAATGCACTGCTTTAGACTGCTGCGCCACTCGGAAGGTCTGAACAGTGAATTTCAACACAGATTCAACCTCAAAGACCGGGGAGGCTTTTCAATGCCTCACAAAGAAGAGCACCTATTGGTAGATGAGTAAAAAAAGCAGACATTGCATATCAAATCAAATCAAAGCAAAGTTTATTGTGTGTGTGTGTGTGTGTGTGTGTGTGTGGGTCGGTAAAGAGATAAAACAAAAGTAAAAAGACATTTGAGAAAAGAGTAGCAAGGTTATATACTGTACAGACACCTGTTAGTCAGGTTTATTGAGGTAGTATGTACATGTAGGTATCCCTTTGAGCATGGTGAAGTTATTAATTACACTTTGGATGGTGTATCAATACACACATTCACTATTAAGATATAGGTGTCCTTCCTAACTCAGTTGCTGGAGAGGAAGGAAACCACTCAGGGATTTTACCATGAGACCAATAGTGAATTTAAAAGAGTTAGAGTTTTTAATGGCTGTGGTAGGAGAAAACTGAGAATGTGAAGTAACTACAATGTTGTATTGTGGCAGGGCTTGCAAACCATTACTGACTACAAAGGGAAGGACAGCCGAGAGCTTCCCAGTGACACGAGCCTACCAGAAGAGCTAAACTACTTCTATGATCACTTCGAGGCAAATAACGCTGAAACATGCATGAGGGCACCAGCTGTGTGATCACACTCGCCGCAGCCAATATGAGTAAAACCTTTAGGCAGGTCAACATTCACAAGGCCGCAGGGCCAGACGGATTACCAGGAAGTGTATTGCAAGCGTGCGCTGACCAACTAGCAAGTGTCTTCACTGACATTTTCAACCTCTCCCTGTCAAGTCTGTAATACCAACATGTTTAAGCAGACCACCATAGTGCCTGTGCCCAAGAACACTACGGTAACCTGCCTAAATGACTACCAACCCGTAGCACTCACGTCTGTAGCCATGAAGTGCTTTGAAAGGCTGGTCATGGCTCACATCAACACCATCACCCCAGAAACCCTAGACCCACTACAATTTGCATACTGCCCCTACAGATCCACAGATAATGCAATTTTTATTGCACTCCACACTGCCCTTTCCCACCTGGACAAAAGGAATACCTATGTGAGAATGCTGTTCATTGACTACAGCTCAGCGTTCAACACCATAGTCCTCATCAATAAGCTAAGGACCCTGGGACTAAACACCTCCCTCTGCAACTGGATCCTGGACTTCCTGACGGGCTGCTCCCAGGTGGTCAAGACAAAGGAGATGATTGTGGACTACAGGAAAAAGAGGACCGAGCACGCCCCCATTCTAATCGATAGAGCTGCATTGGAGCAGGTTGAGAGCTTCAAGTTCCTTGGTGTCCACATCACCAACAAACGATCATGGTCCAAGCACACCAAGAAAGTTGTGAAGCGGGCACAACAAAACTTATTCTCCCTCAGGAGACTGACAAGATTTGGCATGGGTCCTCAGATCCTCAAAAGGTTCCACAGCTGCACCATCGAGAGCATCCTGACTGGTTGCATCACTGCCTGGTATGGCAACTGCTAGGCCTCTGACCACAAGGCACTACAGAGGGTAGTGCGAACGGCCCAGTACACCACTGGAGCCAAACTTCCTGCCATCCAGGGCCTCTATACCAGGAGGTGTCAGAGGAATGCCTAAAAATGGTCAGAGACTCCAGCCACCCTAGTCATAGACTGTTCTCTCTGCTACCGTGGTACCGGAGCACCAAGTCTTTGTCCAAAAGGCTTCTAAACAGCTTCTACCCCCAAGCCATAAGACTCCTGAACATCTAGTCAAATGGCTACCCAGACTATTTGCATTGCCCCCTCCCCTCTCCACATCACTGCCACTCTCTGTTGTCATCTATGCGTAGTCACTTTAATAACTCTACCTACATGAACATACTACCTCAACTAACCGGTGTGCCTGCACATTGACTCTGTACCGGCACCCCCTGTATATATATATATTTTAATGCTGCTCTTTAATTACTTGTTACTTTTATCTCTTATTCTTATCCATATTTTTTTAAATCTGCACTGTTGGTTAGGGGCTTGTAAGTAAGCATTTCACTGTATGGTCTACACCTGTTGTATTTGGCGCATGTGACTAAAACAATTTGATTTGATTTGATTAGTTACTCCACAATACTAACTTAATTGACAGAGTGAAAAGAAGGAAGCCTGTACAGATTACAAATATTTCAAAATATGCATCCTGTTTGCAACAAGGCAATACTGCAAAAATGTGGCAAAGCAATTTCACATTTTGTCCTCAGTACAAAGTGTTATGTTTGTGGCAAATCCAATACAACACATTGCAGAGTATCCCTCTCCATATTTTCAAGCATAGTGGTAGCTGCGTCATGTTATTTTTTTATTTTACCTTTAGGCAAGTCAGTTAAGAACAAACTCTTTTCAATGACGGCCTAGGAACAGTTGGTTAACTGCCTGTTCAGGGGCAGAACGACAGATTTGTACCTTGTCAGCTCGGGAGTTTGAACTTGCAACCTTCCGGTTACTAGTCCAACGCTCTAACCACTAGGTTACCCTGCCGTAGGTATGCTTGTAATCGTTAAGGATTGGGGAGTTTTTCAGGAAAAAACAAAGACAGAATGGAGCTAAACAAGGCAAAATCCTAGAGAAAAACCTACTTCAGTCTGCTTTCTACCAGACACTGGGAGATTAATTCACCTTTCAGTAGGACAATAACCTAAAACACTGACCAAATCTACGCTGGAGTTGCTTACCAAGAAGAAAATAACATTCACTGAGTGGCTGAGTTACAGTTTAAATCTGCTTGAAAATCTATGGCAATATTTGAAACTGGTTGTCTAACAATGATCAACAAACAATTTGACAGATCTTGAAGAATATTAATAAAAGGGCAAATATTGCACAATCCAGGTGTGCAAAGCTCTTGGAGACTTCCCCAGAAAGACAAACAGCTGTAATCGAGGCTAAAGGTGATTCTAACATGTATTGACTCCAGGGTGTGAATACTTTTGTAAATTAGCTATTTATTTATTTTCCAATACATTTACAAACATTTCTAAAAACATGTTTTCACCTTGCCATTATGAGGTATTGTGTGCAGATGGGTGAGAAAAATATATATTTGTAATCCATTTTGAATTCAGGCTGTAACACAACAAAATGTGGAATAAGTCAGGAGGTATGAATACTTTCTGAAGGCACTGGACCATCTACCAGGCCATCCACTACCCCACAACCACTGCCATCTTTATCTTCTAAAATGATGAAGGAATGCTCTGTCAATGAATTTCAATTCGGTTTGTTTGAATCTTTTGAGGAATAGAGAGAGAGGTAGTATGGTGAATACGGATAGATTTTAGTGTCCAATACCTTTACCAATCACTTTCAAGAATTCTTATGAGATCTACAACAGGAGTAGAGAGGTGAATACAGCTGCAGAGGAAAACTCAACTCTCTGAGGGTGTTCTAATTGTTCTGTGGTTAGATAAGCATCTTGGCAAAACTCCAGACACCTGAGTTACGACACCATTTTTCTTTTAAGATCTTCACTCTATCACAGCTTTGAACACACGGAGGTCCACCTTAGAGGAAAATACTGTATTTTATAGCTTCATGTACAGTCCCATTACACACTATGCGGTCTCTTCTTTGTACCACATTCACACACTGGGTGGGTGGTGGGATATAAATAACACCTGGCGTGCGGCAGCATCCATCTCCCAGGAATAAGAGGAACGACCTCCATCAACATTAGAGCGATGACTTTAATTCAGCGGCAGGCCCATGAAAGGGACGATGCTCCTCAACACTGTTGATATTCCCAATAGTAAAAACCCTCTCACATAGACATTTATGCTGAGGTGCCAGGAGATAGGGAGGAGGTAGCCAGCACAATAACTCATAAACCACACACATACAGCACAGTACAGTATTTACACATTACAGTCCTCCCCAGATGGGCTGTGTTTTGGGTATCTGGAGAGAGATGGCAGTGCTGTCTGCATGATGTTGATATGAAATCTGCCCACACAGATTGTGGGAGACAACAGAAGTAATGGCATAGCACACCTGCTCCATTGATTCACACTATGCAAACAAAGTGGGACAGAATCCCTGAAGGCATCCTTCATTCACGAGTGTCTACTCAGAGGCTTTCTCTGATTGACCTTCATCAGGGTTTTGTCTTCGTCTTTACAGTCAATCACTTTACAAGAATCTCTCTAGTACTTTCAATTAATTAATATAAATTAACTTCAGACAGACCATTTACAACAAGAATCCTGTTCAGCTAAGAAAAATAAGCTTTATCGTGTCGTCCCTACACAGTATATTCAGACACATACATATCAGAGAAAGAAAGGAATGTTCTGGGTCTTTCCACTAGAACATGAGGAGAGTCTGAGTAATTTGGCTGTGAGGCTGACACCAGGCTTCCCCTGTGGTAGGGTGGCTCTGAGGCTCTGCATTACGCTATGATTAATGCTGCCAGGACCCAAACCGCTCCACTACAACATGAAATCAAATTAAATAACCTGGATACAATCTGTAATTGATTAGAAATGTCAAGGAAGCCCGAAAATGTCATTAATAACACTAAGAAAAAATCATTCATTTTGATAGAGATAATTATACAACTAGAATATGTGGATGACGTGATCTTTTTTATGCTGCGTTGTAGTTGCTGTGTGCTGAATGCATTTGGTTGATACCCCAAGGGAGCAAAATATACACTATCATTGGGCAGCAGAGTATCACTGTTTTGGATACAGTGTACATGCCCCATAACTCTGTCTGTGCAATCTCCATTTCGTTTCAATATCATGCAGATGTCTCAACTTCCGAGAACATGCATTTCAAATCTGCCTTCCATTATAGCCGGATGTTGTGTACAAAGTGGCGACACGGATCATCAAACCATTAAATGAAAGCGCTGTCCACATATGTCTACTTCAGTGTATGATTTTGCACCAAATCAATACTGTCAATTATTTAATATATGGGATGGGGGTCTGACAAATTATATTTATTGACAGGAAACATACTCCCCAGGGCCGTCAATGAACTGCCTCTCGCTCGGTCTTTCTCTCTCACACACTACTGTACCTTTAAGCAAGTTCATACCATACAGTGCATTTGGAAAGAATTCACACCCCTTGACTTTCCACATTTTGTTACGTTACAGCCTTATTCTAAAATGGATTAAATCGTTTTTTTCCCCTCATCAGTCCACGCACAATAGCCCATAATGACAAAGCAAAAAACAGTTTTGAAATTTTTGCAAATGTATTAAAACAAAAAAACGGATCACATTTACATAAGTATTCAAACCCTTTACTCAGTACTTTGTTGAAGCATTTCTCCCATTCTTCTCTGTTTATCCTCTCAAGCTCTGTCACTTTGCATGGGGAGTGTCGCTGCACAGCTATTTTCAGGTCTCTCCAGAGATGTTCTATTGGGTTCAAGTCTGAGCTCTGGCTGGGCCACTAAAGGACATTCAGAGACTTGTCCCAAAGCCAGTCCTGCATTGTTTTGCCTGTGTGCTTCTAGTCGTTGTCCTGTTGGAAGGTGAACCTTCGCCCTAGTCGGAGGTCCTCACCGCTCTGGAGCAGGTTTTCATGAAGGATCTCTCTGTGCTTAGCACCGTTCATCTTTCCCTCGATCGTGATTAGTCTCCCAGTCCCTGTATTGAAAAACATCCCCACAGCATGATACTGCCGCCACCATGCTTCAGTGCAAGGATGGTACAAGGTTTTTTCCAGACGTGACGCTTGGCATTTAGGCCAAAGATTTAAATCTTGGTTTCATCAGACCAGAGAATCTTGTTTCTCATTTTCTGAGAGTCTTTAGGTGCCTTTTGGCAAACTCCAAGCGGGCTGTCACGTGCATTTTACTGAGGAGTGGCTTCCGTCTGTCCACTCTACCATAAAGGCCTGATTGGTGGAGTGCTGCAGAGATGGTTGTCCTTCTGCAAGGTTCTTCCATGTCCACAGAGAAACTCTGGAGCTCTGTCAGAGTGACCATTGGGTTCTTGGTTACTTCCCTGAGGCCCTTCTCCCCCGATTGCTCAGTTTTGGTGGTTCCAAACTTATTCCATTTAAAAATGATGGAGGCCACTGTGTTCTTGGGGACCTTCAATGCTGCAGAAATGTTTTGGTACCCTTCCCCAGATCTGTGCCTCGACACAATCACGTCTCGGAGCTCCACGGACAAGTAGAAGTTTGGAGAGAGAGAAGGCTAGAGAGAGCGAGAATAAAAATGATTTTACTGGTCACATGTGCTGAATACCACAGGTGTAGACGTTACTGTGAAATGCTTACTTACGAGACCATTCCCAAAAGTTAAAAAGAAAGACAAATATTTGCTAAATTTAAAAAGGAAACAGTAACACAATCAAAACAATAACAAGGCTATATATAATGAACAAAAATATAAACGCAACAGTCTCAGTTCATATAGCAAATAAATAAATTAGGCCCTAATCTATGGATTTTACTTGACTAGGAATACATATTGTCACATGGGATGACGCTGTAGAGACGAAGCAGGTACGGAGAGTAAAACATTTAATATAGAACGGACATGGAACGAGACAGTAACAGCATCAGCAAACAGTAACACAAAAAAATGAATGCAGAAGCAAGGAACAGAGCTGTGGAGCTGACAAATATAGGGGAGGTAATAACACGTGATGAGTGAGTCCAGGAGAGTCCAATATCGCTGATGCACGTGACGATGGAAGGCAGGTGTGCATAATGGATGATAGGAGTGCGTGATGCAGGGTGGCCTGGTGCCCTCAAGCGCTGGGGGGGGGGGGGGGGGGCGTGAGCAGACGTGACAGTACCCATCCTCTCCTGGGGTGCCACCCGGCATCCCACCCGAACCGGCCGAGACATGGGAGCTAGGCAAGCTGGTTGGGGCGTGGGAGCCCGACGAGCCGGCTGAGGCATGGAAGCCAGACAATCCGACTGAGGCAAGATGCCTGTCGCTCCTGCTGCAGCAAGGGATCCCGATGATCCGGTGGAGAGTGAGGTGGGATGGGAAGCCGCCGAGCCAACCGAGGCAAGGAAACCTCTCGAGCCAGCCAGGGCGTGAAAGTCTGATTCCATCAGGGGTGCCAAAATAAATAGCACAATTGGTCAGGAGCCCATAAATGGATGCCATTCCTTCTGGTGCCATTCTTTATGAACAGGGTGATGGGGCAGCGGTAACCTCGAGGTCAGAGAAGCAGGCCAGCTACCCGTTCAGATCCCAGTACTGATGGAGAGGAAAGAATCTGGTGGGGAGTGAGCCGGCAAACCAGAGGGTTGCTGGCATCAATATCTTAGGTGTCACCTACCACCAATGTTCCCTTGAGCAAGGAACTTAACCCCCTAAACTGCTCTTTGGGCACTGCACTATGGCTGCCTTCTGCTCCAGCCTCTCCAACATAATGTGTGTTTGGTTGTGTGTTAATCGGGGGATTGGATAAAAGCATAAGACGAATGTCCATCTCATATGGACAAATAAAGTATATCTCTTATCTATCTCTTATCTATGGGGCATGGATAGAGGGGTGGCTGAGTGGCTCAGAGGAAAGTATACTGACAGAGTGTGAGATCAATTAACACTTAGATAGGGGCTGCTCTGTGTGAGTGCCTCGCTGCCACCCTTCCCCCACTGTCCAATCTCTTCTTTGTCAAAACATCTCCTCACATTGTATTGTTAAGCCTCCTACCCTTGCTCTACCGAGCCAGGCAGCCCCTCACTGACACACACTTATGCATGCACGTGTGGGCGCAGATTAAACAAAATAAGTGAAGTAAAGGGGGAGGTGGTTTACAACCATGTGTCATGCCCATGGAAAATTAAGGCAAAGAGAAGAGTTGAAAAAAACAGAATTTGCCATAAAAACACATTCTCTTTGACTAAGATGGCGCCGAAGAGGATGGCTGACGTTTTCCATGCTCCTGACCAATTGTGCTATTTTGTTGGTGTTGTTTGTAACTTATTGTGTCCACAATGTTGCTGCTACTGTCTCTTATAGGCCCGGAAATAACTTCTGGACATCAGAATAGCGATTACTCACCACGAACTGGAAGAAGTTTTTCTTTTAACGAGTCCGACGAGAAGGATATACTGCTCTCCCGGGAACAGGCCCAAGTCCCCGTAATTTGTGTGAAGAAAATACGGAGAAAAAGAGGATGCAGATCGAGCTGCCTTCTGAGAATCCGTAGGCGGGCGAGTAAACTCCCACTGCCTTCCGTTCTACTTGCTAACATGCAATCATTGGAAAATAAAATTGATGACCTATGATTACAATTATCCAACCAATGGGACATTAAACTGAACAATGACACAGATTATATAGAGCCGCGGGATGTTCCATGCACCAGCAGAAAAGAGATGCTAAGTCTGGTAAGACGAGGGGGGTGTATTTTTGTCTATAACAGCTGGTGCGCGATGTCTAATATTAAAGAAGTCTCGAGATATTGCTCGCCTGAGATAGAGTACCTTATGATAAGCTGTAGACCACACTATCTACCAAGAATTCTCATCTATATTATTCATAGCCCTCTATTTACCACCACAGACCGATGCTGGCACTAAGACCGCACTCAACCAACTCTATACGGCCATAAGCAAAGAAGAAAATGCTCATCCAGAAGTGGTGCTCCTAGTGGCCAGGGACTTTAATGCAGGCAAACTTAAATCAGTTTTACCACATTTTTACCAGCACGTCACATGTGCACCCGGAGGGGGAAAAAAGCTCTCCATCGCATTTGGCAAATCTGACCATAATTATATCCTCCTGATTTCTGCTGACAAGCGAAAACTAAAGCAGAATGTACCAATGACTCGCTCAATACGGAAGTGTTCAGATGACACGGATGCTACGCTACAGGACTGTTTTGCTAGCACAGATATGTTCCCGAGATTCATCCAATGGCATTGACGAGTATACCACCTCAGTCATCGGCTTCATCAATAAGTGCATCGACAACATCATCCCCACAGTGACCGTACGTACATATCCCAACCAGAAGCCATGGATTACAGGCAACATCCGCATCGAGCTAAAGGCTAGAGCTGCCGCTTTCAAGGAGCAGGACACTAATCCGGACACTTATAAGAAATCCCGCTATGCCCTCAGACAAACCATCAAACAAGCAAAGCGTCAATACAGGATTAAGATTGAATACTACCATGCCGTCTCTGACGCTCGTCGGTTGTGGCAGGGCTTGAAAACTATTATGGACTACAAAGGGAAACCCAGACGCGAGCTACCCAGTGACGCGAGCCTACCAGATGAGCTAAATGCCTTTTCTGCTCGCTTCGAGGCAAGCAACACTGAAGCATGCACGAGAGCACCAGCTGTTCTGGATGACTGTGTGATAACGCTCTCGGTAGCCTTGTGACTTGTGAGCAAGTCCTTAAACAGGTCAACATTCACAAAGCCGCTGGGCCAGATGGATTACCGGGACGTGTACTCAAAGCATGCGCGGACCAACTGGCAAGTGTCTTCACTGACATTTTCAACCTCTCCCTGAATGAGTCTGTAATACCCACATGTTTGAAGCAGACTGCCATAGTCCCTTTGCTTAAATGATTACCGCCCAATAGCACTCACATCGGTAGCCATGAAGTGCTTTGAAAGGCTGGTCATGACTCACATCAACAGCATCCTCCCAGATACCCTAGACCCACTCCAATTTGCATACCGCCCCAACAGATCCACAGATGATGCAATCTCAATCGCACTCCACATTGCCCTTTCCCACCTGGACAAAACAAAAACCTATGTGAGAATGCTGTTCATTGACTACAGCTCAACATTCAACACCATAGTGCCGACAAAGCTCATCCCTAAGCCAAGGATTCTGGGACTAAACACCTCCCTCTGCAACTGGATCCTGGCCTTCCTGACGGGGCGCCCCCAGGTGGTAAGGGTAGGCAACAACATGTCTGCCCCACTGATCCTCAACACTGGGGCCCCTCAGGGGTGTGTACTTAGTCCCCTCCTGTATTCCCTGTTCACCCTAGACTACGTGGCCAAACACGACTCCAACACAATCATTAAGTTTGCTGACAACACAACAGTGGTAGTCCTGATCACTGACAACGATGAGACAGCCTATAGGGAGGATGTCGGAGAACTGGCAGTGTTGTGCCAGGACAACAACCTCTCCCTCAATGTGAGCAAAACAAAGGAGCTGATCGTAGGCTACAGGAAAAGGTGGGCTGAACATGCCCCCATTAACATCAATGGGGATCTAGTGGAGCGGGTCGAGAGTTTCAAGTTCCTTTCAACGAACTATCATAGTCCAAACACACCACAACAGTTGTGAAGAGGGCACGACAAAACTGCACTGTTGGTTATGAACTTGTTAGTAAGCATTTCATGGTAAGGTCTACATTTGTTGTAGTTGGCGCATGTGACAAATAAAGCTTGATTTGATTTGAGCCCTACTGAATAAAATATGGTTATTCATGGAGGCCGAGTTGGGTAGTTAAAAACTATTCTCTTATCCATACAGTTTAAAGTCATTTTTCTGTATTGATAAGATAATATTATTTCTTTCCCCAACTTAGCCTCCATGAATAAATATATTTTACCCATGGTATTTCATGCTTATGGTTTTCAGTAGAAAAGGACTTTAAACTGTATGGATAAGAGAATACAATTTCTTTACCCAACTTAACATCCATGAATAACTATATTTTACTCATGGTATTTTATACTTATGGTTTTCAACAGGGCTCAGAGAGAAGTTGTGTTTTCATGGCAAGTGTAAAAAACAACCCACTATCCCTCTTCCTCCATTCTTGAAACCCACAACTACCTTCTAGCTGAATTCCACTCTAGCATCCTCACCTCCTGCTTTGGACTTGGCCATTGAGAAGCACTTACTGCAGGCTACGATGCATATTATTTACTCTCAGGGTCCTTTCTTCTTCACCGTCCATCCTCCTTTCTCTCTTCCATCCCTTTGTCTCCCTCCATGTGCAGAAGGAGATAATGTCTTGGCCTTTCTCTCCCCCAATCTTGAGTAAATCCTGTGTGACAGTTTAATGGGTTGAGACATATGGGTCTACACAGTGGCTGGTAATATCCATACCCAGTTGACTGACCCACACTGGAGCAGCAGAATGGGGATCTCTGTAAGGGGAAGAAAGAGGAGATGTTTTATCACATGAAGAGGAGTACAGTATCAGTGTTCCTCTCTGGTGTCTCACACTGCCAAGTTCACGCCAGGACAGGGAGTCATTATGTTCTGTCTCCTGGCTGCCATGTGTCTGTAGTTCAGATCAGGATAGAGCAGATATACCGCTGCTGACATGCTCTCTGGTGACTGACTGGAGGGTGGTCCTGTGGAAAGAGGGTAATCCTGCCATGTGAAGAATAGTACCAACATTAGATAAAGCACATTGATGTTTGTCTTTACAAAACAAATCTACCAAGGCATGCTGCATGTCAGTCAACTATTTTAATGAGTAAATTGTGACGATGGGGGTAATAGCCCAGCCTTGTTTTGGGGTGAGGATGAGGAGATGTCAGGATCAGTGTTGAGCATATTGAATTCTATCCATTTGTGAAAACATGTTCATACAGAACTCACCATTAAGCATTTTCTTCTCAATATATATGAACTTCTCAATGTCCAATTCTGCCATTCATATGTGAAATTCTATTGATTCCATACAATAAAGTCTGGGCCCATGAATAACATTACCATGAAAAGAGAAATGTCATTTCACAGCACTTACGCACCAGGGTTTCAGACAGGATTTGCATAGTTTAAGTTTCTCACAGTGTCTCAGTGAAGTCTTTGGCCCGACATCTAATCTGGTGTATGCTGGGTGTGCACATCACTGACAGATAAAAAAGACTCAGTATTCCATTAAGTCGTGGTGATGATCTCTGTTTGATACCTTTCTAATATGCACAGATTACAGCCTGCATGGCTTTAGCTGGTGAGCATATTGTTGGTGTTATAAACAGGGTGACGTTTTGGATGTGGGATTTTACTGATGCATACCTTTGTGATTAGTAAGCAATGTGCCACAATCACTTGCTTTTGCAAGGATCAGTTCTTGTTTGTTTCAATGTTATTTTTAAAAGGCAATGTCTCCTGCAGCTCTAGGAGCTCTTGTAGGCACATATTATTTGTAAAAGGAAATCCCTCTGACGGTTATTAGCCTTTTAACTGGTTGTCTTTCTTAGTCCAATTTTTAAGGCAGAATGCTGTTGCTTTTTTAAAGGCTGTTTACTAAGCTCCCCGCCTGGTAGTTGAATCTTTACCATTGTTCAGAGGCCTTTCCCATTCGCTTTGTTAGCCTAGCATCCTATAAAAGAACACAGGAGCAAAAGGACAAGGAATAGGAATAAACATTATCCAGGCACCGACCCCTGTCGCATGTGGCAGGGGCTACAGTTCATTACAGATTACACATCTGCCCGACGATGCCTCTCTACTAGACGAACTCAAAGCATTTTATGCACGCTTCTACAATAACCCTATACTGTGTGTGAGGGCCCCCACCGAACCAGAGGACTGGGTGATGTCGCTGTTCGAGGCCGATATGAGTAAGGTTTTTAAACAGGTCAACACTTGCAAGGCTGGGGGACGGTATTCCAGGGCACGTTCTCAGAGCATGTGCAGGTCAGCTGGCAGGCATATTCACAGTAATTTTCAACCTCTCCTTGTCCCAGTCTGTAATCCCCACGTTTTAAGATGACTACAATTAGTCCTGTTCCCAAGAACTCTAAGGCTTTATGCCACAATGACTACCACCCTGTAGCACTCACATATGTAATCAGGAAGTGCTTTGAAAGGCTGGTTATGGCACACATCAACTCTATCATCCCAGTCACCCTAGACCCACTCCAATTTGCATACCGCCCCCACAGATCCATAGATGACACAATTTCAATTGCACTCCACACTGAGAATGCTGTTCATTGACTACAGCTTAGCGTTCAACACCATTGTCCCCTCCGAGCTCGTCACCAAGCTTAGGACCCTGGGACTGAACACCTTCCTCCGAAACTGGATCCTGGACTTTCTGGCGGGCCGTCCGCAGGTAGTAAGGGTAGGCAACATCACCTCCGCCACCTGACCCTCAACACGGGGGCCCCACAGTGGTGTGCTTAGTTCCTTCCTCTACTCCCTGTTTACCCTGTTCGAGCAAGCCCCCATCCACATCGACAGGGCTGGATCGGGTCGAGAGCTTTAAATTCCTCGAGGTCCAAATCACTAAGGACTTAACATGGTCCACACGCTCACAGTTGTGAAGGCGCGACAGGTTGAAAATGTTTGGCACGGGCCCTCAAATCTTCAAAAAGTTCTACAGCTGCACCATTGAGAGCATCTTGACTGGCTGCATCACTGCCTGGTATGGCAACAGTACCGCCCTCGATTGCATGGCTCTATATCAGGCGTTGTGAAAGGAAGGCCTGGAAAATCGTTAAAGACTCCAGCCACCCAAGCCATAGACTGTTCTCTCTGCTTCCGCACGGTAAGCGGTACCGGTGCATCAAGTCTGACACTATAACAGGCTCCGCCATATTCTGGCTACAAAAATTCAAACAGTTTGCTTTAATATCAGTTTATGTGACAAAACAAGCAGTCATTGTGCAGAGTATCATTGTACCATCTAAACCGCTGTGAAATATATTTTTCATAATCAAAAGTATGGTATTTTCAACTGTTTGAAGCTGGTGTACAAAACCAAAAGTAAAAGATGCAAAAATGAAACTTAAAAACAAGCATAGAAATAGCGCACATAGAGATCTACCGCTTCTAAGACTTGCTTTCAATGAGAATGACATTTCTATGTGAATTTGGTCATAGGTTACATATTGTAGCTTTAACAAAAGGCTAGCCAGATGGGATGGTATTCTCTCCATATTGAAAAATTCATAATAAGGATTTGATTTATTAATCAGTGTGTTTTCAACGATGAAACAAAGGTTTTAAAGAAGTGCTGGTGTCCTGGACCTTATTTGCTTATTTTACAACAACAAAAAATCTTGTATCCATTGAAGTATTCGATGACATTTATTTCCTCCCTCAAGTTAAACCAATGACCTGAAGTGCTCCACTGAACAGGAATCCAAGCTAGCTTGGGTGATCAAATATGCATGTGATGACTAGAGATTAGAACCTACAGTTGTATAATATTCAAACTGGGAGCAATTTTGACTCTACCACCCTGTGCTCTTTAGTCTTATCTTAATGTCAGCCGATACATTCTTACTCCCAGCCCAGGACCCCTTCTGATTTCCCACAGTAAATTCATTAGATTCAATTTGGTTTAGTAAACGACGCACCAGCACCGTGGCTCCCATTCAAAAACAGCCCGGGTTTTAATTACCGTTAATTGCAATTTGCATAAAGCTTTTTAGCAAACGGCTCCTGAAGCGCCTGTAATGATTATACATGTAAATGAATGGTAAGCTGATAAAGTTCTGACTGTGTGGGTGCGCAGCAAGAGTTCACTCTCCAAAAGCCATCAGATAATTAGAGGTCAAATTGAAATGGACACATGAATGCTCCATGATCTTTTTTGGCTGGAACTCACTAGTGAACATCAGTTAAGGTATATTTCCGCCACCAGTGGCTTTCATTTCATTCTTGTTTATATATTTTGAAATAATTCAATAGCAACATATCATATCCAATACAAGTGTTTGCAATATGCAAAGTGTGGACAGACAGATCTTTTACTGGAGTTATAGTAACTTTCCAACCATAACTTACTAACCAATCTCTCTTTACTAGATGTCGCCGAAGAACATGGCTGACGTTTTACATTCTCCCAACCAATTGTGCTATTTTTTTATTTTATTTTTGCGTTTTGTGTAACTTATTTTTTTACTTATTGTGTACATAATGTTGCTGCTACCGTCTCTTATGACCGTAAATAACAGCGTAAATAACAGCGATTACTCACCGCGGACTGGAAGAATCGTTTTCCTTTAATGAGTCTGACGAGAAGGATATCCTGCTTTCACTGGAACAGGCCCAGATCCACGCCTTTTGCATGAAGAAAAGACGCAGGAAAAGGGGAAGCAGATTGGGCAGCCTTCTGAGAATCCGGTGGCGAGCAGGTAAACTCCCACTGCCATCCATTCTTCTTGCTAACGTGCAATCATTGGAAAATAAAATCGATGACCTATGATTTCGATTATCCTACCAACAGGATATCAAAATCTGTAACCTTTTATGTTTCACCGAGACCTGGCTGAATGATGACACAGACAATATAGAGCTGGCGGGATATTCCATGCACCGGCAGAACAGAGACGCTACCTCTGGTAAGACGAGGGGTGGGGGTGTGTGTCTATTTGTCAATAACTGTTGGTGTGCGATGTCTAATATTAAAGAAGTCTCAAGGTATTGCTCGCCTGAGGTAGAGTACCTTATGATAAGCTGTAGACCACACTATCTACCAAGAATTCTCATCTATATTATTCATAGCCCTCTATTTACCACCACAGAACGATGCTGGCACTAAGACAGCTCTCAACCAACTCTATAAGGCTGTAGCGGTATTTATTAGAGAGGGGTAAAGAAAGATTTTGTTCGGGCGCCAGGCAGGTATTAACCATGCCGAAAGGAAAAGAGTAGAATAGAGAGAGTACCACTACCAGACCCACACACATCAGCAGAAGAGACTGCCTAGAGTGTAGCCTGTTTACCAGATAGCCAGTGGAGAGAAAAGAGAATACACACCATATAAAACCCACATCACAGCACAGGGGTAACCCAAACAAGAATACCTCATACAATAATACTAATACTAATAATGGCAGAGCAATTCAACAGCAACTTCATACAAGAACGACCCCAGTCATCAGAGGATTTGCAATAATCTGTATTATTTTCTAGTGGATGAGTGCAGAGGGTATGAATGTGGGGGGTGTTCATCGACACAACAAAGGCCTTAAAAATGTCCAGTCTTCTCGTCCACATGTCATTAGTACACCTCACCTCAATACAGTTCACATAACAATACACAACTTGCAAGCAACCTCCCTTTTAACTAAAATGTCCATCAAAATACTTCTGGCAGGGCAATAATAGTCCAGCTCTAATGAACTTCAAGGGGAAGTGCATTTGAAAAATAGAGAGTCTGTTGCAGGGTAAAGCACTGGAACGAGAGGGAAGAGAAAGAGAGAGAAAAAGAGAAATCTTAGCTGTCGTCTTCAGGCCTGCCGTGTACCGTCTGACTGTCCGATGGTTTGTTGGTTTGTATGTTAAAGCTTCGCAACAATGTTGCTACGAATCCATGCGATCCATAACGGGCGCGGTCCCAAACAAAAACAACCACGATCTAAAGCGATCACACCGATGATTGAGTTAACTACATTATAAACTACAAACGCTGAAAACAAACAAAACTTCTGCAGCACACACAATCAAACTGTCGCGCCACCCAAGAGCTCCTCCCCAAAGAGCTGAACGAACTCTATTTATCTCCTCCTTCCTTACTGCTCATGCGCTCTTAAAGTGGCAGTGCACGGTGAAGGCTCCGAGCAGATTTCGCCACAAGGCCATAAACAAAGAAGACAATCCTCACCCAGAAGTGGCGCTCCTAGTGGCCGGGGACTTTAATGCAGGCAAACTTAAATCAGTTTTACCAAATTTTTATCAGCATGTCACATGGGTAACCAGAGAGAAAAAATCTTAGACCACCTTTACTCCACACACAGAAATGCATACAAAGCTCTTCCCCGCCCTCCATTTGGCAAATCTGACAATAATTATATCCTCCTGATTCCTGCTTACAAGCAAAAACTAAAGCAGGAAGTACCAGGGACTCGCTCAATACGGAAGTGGTCAGATGACGTGGATGCTACATTACAGGACTGTTTTGCTAGCACAGACTGGAATATGTTCCAGGATTCATCCAATGGCATTGAGGAGTACACCACCTCAGTCATCGGCTTCATCAATAAGTGCATCGACGACGTCGTCCCCACAGTGGCTGTACGTGCATATCCCAAGCAGAAGCCAAAGGTTACAGGCAACATCTGCATCGAGCTAAAGGCTAGAGCTGCCGCTTTCAAGGAGCAGGAGACTAATCCGGACGCTTATAAGAAATCCCGCTATGCCCTCAGACGAACCATCAAACAAGGAAGTGTCAATGCAGGATTAAGATTGAATCCTACTACACCGGCTCTGATGCTCGTCAGATGTGGCAGGGCTTGAAAACTATTATGGATTACAAAGGGAAACCCAGTGACACGAGCCTACCAGACGAGCTAAATGCCTTTTCTGCTCGCTTCGAGGCAAGTAACACTGAAGCATGCACGAGAGCACTAGCTGTTCGGTGTCAGAAGGCGGTGTCAGAAGAAAGCCCATAAAATTGTCAGAGACTCCAGTCACCCAAGTTAGACTGTTGTCTGTGTTACCGCACTTCAAGCGGTACCGGACCAAAAGGCTCCTCATCAGCTTCTACCCCCAAGCCTTAAGACTGCTGAACAATTAATAAAATCACAACCCGGACAATTTACCTTGACCCCTCCCCCTTTTGTACACTGTTTATTATCTACATAGTCACTTTACCCCCACCTACATGTACAAATGACCTCAACTAGTCTGTACCACCGCACACTGACTCGGTACCGGTGCCCCCAGTATATAGCCTCGTTATTGTTATTGTTATTGTTATTCTTACTTTTTATTGTTACTTTTTATTTTTGTCTACTTGGCAAATATTTTCTTTACTCTTCTTGAACTGCACTGTTGGTTAAGGGCTTGTAAAGTAAGCATTTCACGGTAAAGTCTACCCTTGTTGTATTCGGCGCATGTGACAAATACAGTTTGATTTGATTTGAACAATAAATTATACGATGCCTAGGTATTCACCATCAAATTGCTAAACTTGACTCTTATGTAACATCTGCTATAGCCTTGGCCGCTGGTCCCACGAGACAATCTACTGGACACAATGGCAGCAGCTCCCACAGTGTTTACATTTCAAGGACTCTATACCTCCCTGCTCTGCTAATCTCTTAGCTCTGTTCCCTATGCTCTTCATCAGCCTCCTCGCTGATTTTTCCTGTCCAAGGCTGAAATGCATATGACTATTTGCCACCTTGCTGCAGTTGCATAACTTGTCCAGAAAAATGTTTTCAATTGGTTTGCTTTCTTGCTCGACAAACTATTTAAATATATGTAAGTGAAATTGACCTTGATCTTTGGCTTGTTTTGATTATTCTGCCATTGTCTCAAAGCACATTTTTAACTATCTTTGGCTCATTTGAATAAGTTTGTTGCTGATTGTATACTCATCTTGTAGCAATCTAATTATGGTTTTCCCAACATGAATAGTTTAATTTATTTCCTTGTTTTTTACTGTTGAATCTTCAAATTATGAAGAATATAAATAAGCAAAGATGTTAACCTCTACGTACATGTTCCATACATACAGTGCATTCGTAAAGTATTCAGACCCCTTCCCTTCCACATTTTGTTATGTTATTGCGAAAAACAGTTTAAAAAAAAATCGTTGCAAATTTATTACAAATAAAAAACAGATATCTTATTTACATAAGTATTCAGACCCTTTGCTGAGACTCGAAATTGAGCTTCGGTGCATCCTCTTTCCATTGACCATCCTTGAGATGTTTCTACAACTTGATTAGGGTCCACCTGTGGTAAATTCAATTGATTGGACCTGATTTTGAAAGGCACACACCCGCAGTTGACAATGCATGTAAGAGCAAAAACCAGGCCATGATGTCGAAGGAATTGTCCAAAGAGCTGTCGAGGCACAGATCTGGGGAAGGGTACCAAAAGCAGCGTTAAAAAGATCCCCAAGAACACAGTGGCCTCCATCATTCTTAAATGGAAGACGTTTGGAACAATCAAGACTCTTCCTAGAGCTGGCCACCCAGCCAAACTGAGCAATCGAGAGAGAAGGGCCTTGGGCATGGAGGTGACCAAGAACCCGATGGTCACTCTGACAGAGCTCCAGAGTTCCTCTGTGGAGATGGGAGAACCTTTCAGAAGGACAACCATCTCTGCAGCACTCCACAAATCAGACCTTTATGTTATAGTGGCCAAACAGAAGCCACCCCTCAGTAAATGGCACATGACAGCCCACTTGGAGTTTGCCAAAAGGCACCTAAAGTACTCTCAGACCATGAGAAACAAGATTCTCTGGTCTGATGGAACACTTTGGCCTGAATGCCAAACATCAAGTTTGGAGGAAACCAAACACCGCTCATCACCTGGCCAATACCATCCCTACGGTGTAGCATGGTGCAGGGATGTTTTTTAGTGGCAGGGACTGGGAGACTAGTCAGGATCGAGAGAATGATGAACGGAGCAAAGTCCTGAGAGATCCTTCATGAAAATCTGCTCCAGAGCGCTCTGGACCTCAGACTGGGGGAAAGGTTCACCTTCTAACAGGACAACTACCCTAAGCACACAGCCAAGACAATGCAGGAGTGGCTTTGGGACAAATCAACAGTGAAGAGGCGACTCCGGGATGCTGGCCTTCTAGGCAGAATTGCAAAGAAAAGCCAAATCTCAGACTGGCTAATAAAAAGAAAAGTTTAAGATGGATAAAAGAACACAGACACTGGACAGGGGAACTCTGCCTAGAAGGCGAGCATCCCTGAGTCCCCACTTCACTGTAGACATTGAGATTGGTGTTTTGTGGGTACTATTTAATGAAGATGCCAGTTGAGGACTTGTGAAGCGTCGGTTTCTCAAACTAGACACTAGACACAATGTATTTGTCCTCTTACTCAGTTGTGCACTGGGGCCTCCCACTCCTCTTTCTATTCTGGTTAGAGACAGTTTGCACTGTTCTGTGAAGGGAGTAGTACACAGCGTTCAGTTTCTTGGCAATTTCTCGCATGGAATAGCCTTCATTTCTCAGAACAAGAATAGACTGACGAGTTTCAGAAGAAAGTTCTTTGTTTCGGGCCATTTTGAGCCTGTAATCGAGCCCACAAATGCTGATGCGCCAGATACTCAACTAGTCTAAAGAAGGCCAGTTTTATTGCTTATTTAATCAGAACAACAGTTTTCAGCTGTGCTAACATAATTGCAAAAGGGTTTCTTAATGATCAATTAGCCTTTTAAAATTATAAACTTGGATTTGCTAACACAACATACCATTGAAACACAGGAGTGGTGGTTGCTGAGAGTGGGCCTCTGTACGCCTAAGTAGACATTGCATAAAAAATCTGCCGTTTCCAGCTACAATGTCATTTGCAACATTAACAATGTCTACACAGTATTTCTGATCAATTTGATGTTATTTTAATGGACAAAAAATGTGCTTTTCTTTCAAAATCAAGGACATTTCTAAGTGACCCCAAACTTTTGAACGGTAGTGTACATATGAAATGAGTAATGTAAGATATGTAAACATTATTAAAGTGGCATTATTTAGAGTGTATTGTATAAAGTGACTAGTGATCCATTTATTAAAGTGGCCAGTGATATGAGTCTATGTAGGCAGCGGCTTCCCTGAGTTAATGATTGCTGTTTAGCAGTCTATTGGCCTTGAGATAGAAGCTGTTTTTCAGTGTCTCGGTTTTTCAGTGTCTCGGTCCCAGCTTGAGCTGAGCTGACCTCACCTTCTGGATGGTAGCGTGGTGAACAGGCAGTGGCTCGGGTGGTTGTTGTCCTTGATTATCTTTTTGGCCTTCCTGTGACATTGGGTGCTGTAGGTGTCTTGGAGGACAGGTAGTTTGCCCCCTGGAAAAACTACCTGGAGAGCCTTGCGGTTGAGGGTGGTGCTGTTGTGCTGGAAATATCATGAGGCCAGCGATATTATGAGACGCATAATATTTATTTTGAGCTGTGTTAACTGATGCGTCTCATTGACTCAAATTACAAATCCTTTAAGTCTGCATTAGAGCCCTTGTCTATCATTTTAGTCTGTTTCCTCAACCATCAGCCCCAAAATGTTATTTTAATTTGGCCTGGTGTCTAAAGTCTCCCACCTGGCCCATTCATCAGCCCCTCATTGGACATCTTATGCCATTAGCTTCTGTATTCTAAATTGAAAGCAGACCTCAGCCGCCTCCGTCACTGCTTGATCAACATAGCTAATGGAGGAAGACCTCCCTCATCTTTTCTTTGGCCATGTGTCTTTGCCAAACACTGCAGTTAAGAGGTGACTCTAAAATAAATTGGTTTTCACAGTAATAAGCGCTTCTGAAAACTGAAATCTCATTTGACGATGGCTATTAGTAGTGTTATTCCAAATAGATCACGCTGTCACAATTTGGGCCCAGTCCGCCTATTAAATGTTATTAGTGTGGATCTTTTGGTGGTGTAGTGAATTACTCATGTGAATTTTCCTAATGGCTTTTTTCATCCATTGTCAAGGGTCATGTCTAACTTTGGCGACCTGCCACAAGCTCTTGTTTGGAATTTACTTTGCTCTTCTGTGTGTACTATAACCATTTACATAGTGCTGTACTGTGAAGATAATGCAGGTAGGTCTAGAAAGAGAGAGAGAGAGACTTCCTTGTACAATCATTCAGGTACACCACGGGGGCACTCCCAAGGTAGTGTGTACACAATGCCTCCAGTGTAGCCAAAAGGCCATTTTGGGGCTCTCAGTGGGGTGAGTGTTAACAACACTGTCAGAGCAGCCTTCCTGGAGACTGTCCCTCTGGATGACATCCTTATCTCCCCCCTCTGGCCGTGCACTTAAAACTACAGCGGTGACACGGCTGATAAACAAGGGGCCCACTATAAGCCCCTGGCCCTGCGAGACCGAGACCTCTGGTACTGACGTGTCCATGCCTGTCCCTCACTGTGCCCGGCCCGCTGTCCAATGTCGCTGCGTGTGATCCCGCTGTGACAGCCCCTGTCAAGGGAGGGGCCTGCAACTTTTGCTTAACTAATGGGTCCTTCATCACGCCACCAGCACCAGCCCCCTGTTTATTGCTCTTTATTTTAAATGAAACCTTCGGCAGCAGCCATCCATCATGGTCACCTGTGACCTTTACTAGAGGAGATGACACGCCCAGTAGAATGCACAGCGTGCAGGTTTAAAGTAGCCGACCCCAGGAGGTAAGGATGGTCTCTCTGGACCATCTCCCCCTACTGGTCAGTGACACTGAGGGTGCAACTCCCGATTACATCTGAGGGCAGTGAATTACAGTTGCGTCCACATATAGTAGAACTCACTCTGAAGATGAATACAGTGATCATGTTGAAGCCATTCGACTTTGATTCCACTCTTATGATGAGGAATCATGTAGGATTGAAGCCGTTTGGGTTTGAATAATGATGTTCTGTAAGCATTATTCTCTGTTGAACTAGTGACCCACATACAACTGGACAGTAGTATTGGGGAATCATAGACTGTATGTTAAAAAACAGCTAGCGACATTATGCAGTCAATATGAAAGGGGCTCAGTTGGTGCAATGGTTAGGGGTCCTACAGTAGGTCAATGGGGAGTGAATGTCAACAGTGACCATCTCGTGTGGACCCCTGGGTACTGGCCAGGTTGATCAGAGAGGTTGATCATTGCTGAACATGACTCACTGATAAAAGTGCCATTCAGGACTCCAGGGACATGCATTATGTTTTCTCTCTCATTACTGAGCCATGATAAAACAAAAGGAGCAGGGCAGAGCAGGGGAGAGGGTTCCCCAGTGAGTTTCCCCATGCTTGATTGCATCTGCCCTCCCTCCAGGCTCTCTACATCTCTCTTTATGTGTATGTGTGTGTGTGTGTGTGTGTGTGTGTGTGTGTGTGTGTGTGTGTGTGTGTGTGTGTGTGTGTGTGTGTGTGTGTGTGTGTGTGTGTGTGTGTGTGTGTGTGTGTGTGTGTGTGTGTGTGTGTGATGAAGAGGGTTGGAGAAGAGAGTTCTGCTTCACACTACCTCCCTCCGAAAGACCCTGCTGCTAATACTGTCCTATCCATCAGCACCTCTCATACTTTGTCTTGCCTGTATAGTAAACCATAGATCCATCAGCTTGGAGCAGCTAGTCTTGTTCACATGGAAAGGCGGGGGAACTAATGAACTCATGTCTGACAGATTGATGTAATTATCTGTGATAGTGTGCAGTCAGTGATTTTGTCTCTCCAGAGGAGACATGTTGCACTGTGAACTTTTACAGGCATCACTTGATTACTTTTTTCTCATCTATATCCTGTGGTAATCACTGCTCTTTCAGAGTTATGTCCTCAGAGGAACACTAATTTCCCTTTCAGCAGAGAGTAGAATGGAGACGTTGTGGCATTTCTCCTATTTGCTTTTTCTAAAGAATTACATTTCCGTCCTGCATTTCACATTTTCTGAAGGCATGCAAGTCATCAAACTTTTGGAGGAAAATGTTTTTATATGATACCTTTTATGCAAATTGGATGTGAAAGGAAATGTGGAAATGATAATAGCTAATTGAAGTGGAGGTTGTTAGATTCGACAGAGCAGCCAACCTTGTAAGCATAACAATTGATGGGATTCATCCCTAAAGCCTACTGGATGATTGTAATTGGTCATCCGCACGTGAACAGTGAGGTCTGTTTGAGCCACCATGTCATACCAAACATCCTCTTCTATGCATGAGGGGTTAGTTCCAGCCGATTTATACTCTGGATGTGCAATGTAAAACAAATGGGCTTTCCTTCATGGATCCTATTCCAAAGAGAGAAAAAGAGAGCAAGCGAGAGAGAGAGGTTGTGATTCATACAGGAGAGTGTGGATGAGAATGAAAAGCAATAGGGGGAAAAGAGCTTTTCAGTCCTGTCGTTTGTGCCTTTGATTTTTTTTCTTTCCATTGTTTGTCTGCCTACAATGGATTGTTGTGTGACTGACTCACTGGTCAGACTGGTCCAGTAGGCCGTGACTGGTTCATAAAGAGATGCTGGGGTTTCCACCCAGGCCGGATCCTTCCACAAGTCACACTTTACTGAGCCTGAAGAACAATGGGCAACAGATCACCTTGCTGGAGCAACCCAGGAGCCATTGCACTATTGTATGTTCATCACTGTTTCCATTCCAGCCACATGAGCAATACTCTGTTGCCCTTAGTGTACACATAGGCTCTGTCACCACTCTCCACTCAAATGTTTAATGATTTATTAAATGAAAAACAAAGAAGCCGCATCTATGTGTAACGGATGTGAAACGGCTAGCTTAGTTAGCGGTGGTGCGCGCTAAATAGCGTTTCAATCGGTGACGTCACTTGCTCTGAGACCTTGAAGTAGTAGTTCCCCTTGCTCTGCAAGGGCCGTGGCTTTTGTGGAGCGATGGGTAACGATGCTTCGTGGGTGACTGTTGTTGATGTGTGCAGAGGGTCCCTGGTTCGCGCCCGGGTATGGGCGAGGGGACGGTCTAAAGTTATACTGTTACATATGGCATAAAATTAACACCAGGCATTGGCGGGTAAGAATGTCTACTGCAACAGCCACTTTGGTGGTTGGTCAATTTGCAGAGCTGTACATTGCAAGCTTTACATTCACATTTGTGACTCGTTCCAGGAAACTAGGCGTATGTCGCACGTCACTACTTCACAGGAGATGGATTTGAACGTAAACAATTTTTATCAAAAAACGTTTTTTGGCAGAAATGCCTTCTGAAACATGTGAACTTTTATTGTGCCTTCATAACAAACTTGTATTCCATCCATAAATACAAATACAATTTTCCACTGGTTAGCCTGGGGAAAAGACAGGAAACTTCCCACTAGCCATGATTGGCTGAGATAATGGATGGGCAGGACATGCCTGGAGATGAGTTTGGATTGGTCTGCCATGTAGCCTGCTTCTGTCGGTAACGTGAGCTGTTCAGTATGTGTTGACAGTCCTTTCTACAACGTCGTTTTTGAAAGATATAACATTAGCCATCGAGAACTACAAAAGTTTTGCTACTTTCCTCAACAACATTAATGCCCTGAATTTAGCAGGCGCTATCGACAGATCAGTTGGAAAAAGTGATGGGCTACTTTCTGCACAAGCCACGGTCAGTGTGAACAGGAGTGACACAACGCTGGCCAAACAAGACGTAGCTACAAACAAAACTGAGTTAAATGGTTCCAGTCTGCCGTGAAGCGTTCATTCATGTATACAGATAAGAGCCTAGCTACATTTTCAGATATAAGTTTCTAATTTTGTCAGAAAGTCATTTTTATTGCAAGTTAAAGCGTACTGTTAGTTAGCTAGCAAACATTAGCTTGCTGACTAGCTAGCTAACGTTACGTGTATGATCTGTGTAGTAATATTATATAATGGGTCCTATGTGTAGCTGGTGTAGGGAGTCAGGCTCAGGACAGCAGATATGAGTAATCAATGTACTTTTACTCAAAATGTCAAATATACAAAGTAACAAATACACGCACACTAAGACAGACCGAAAATACAATAAACAATCACTCACAAAAAAATTTGGGGGAACAGAGGGTTAAATAATGAACAAGTAATTGTGGGATTGAAATCAGGTGTGTAGAACAAAATCAAATGGAAAATGAAAAGTGGATCGGTGGTGGCTAGAAGGCCGGTGACGTCGACCGCCGAACGCCGCCCGAACAAGGAGAGGGACCGACTTCAGCGGAGGTCGTGACATATTATTCTAATCAAAAATGTATTTGCATTGCGAGTTATAGGCTAATGTTAGCTAGCTAACATTGAATCTAGTTTGTTAGCTTTAGCTACCTGCAGATTTATACTACAGCTAGGACAATGTTTGTATTGGTAGTAGTATGAGTTGGGATTATGCCGGTTCATTGGTTAGGTAGCTACTGTAGCTACATGTACATAAACAAAAGACTCCACTTCAGGCAGATTATTACATGGCCCATCAAATTAGCCAGGTGTGTCTGGGGGGGGATTCCGGCCATCTCTTGTATGTGTAAATGTCTATACAATGGCATCCCATCCATTTAGATACATGTGGCTGGAGGGTGGTTGAAGCATTTCCTTCACATGACCAATTAATTTAGACAAGTGTGTCAGTTAAGAGACATCTAATAATTATAAAATATTTATCAAATATACCTTCTGTATCCTGTGCATGTGACAAATAAACATAGATTTGATTTGATATAGCGTGTGATTACCACAACGCCTCACATGTGAATCCTTAAAGAGATGGGTTGGGCTAAGGCTTAAGAGGGTGTAAATTATGCTGAATGGGTGTAGACAAAGAAGTGCTCTCCAGTAGGTGTACCAAAAATTAAAGGGCCATTTTCTCAAAAGAAGAATTACTTTCCCATTGTTCCTCAACCGCAGTGTATGATATACAATTTTCTAGCTCTGAGTCTCTACTTTTATCCAATGTAAAAAACACCATTTCAAATTTTGCTACATAAGACTGAATTGAGGTGGTCAGTCACATTTACCAAGAAAAATAGTGCAAAGTTAAATAGAGCACATGTGTGATTTATAACAGAAAAATGCTGCAGTAGATGTTTTCAAGGTATTTCTGCTGTTTGGTTTCATAGCTGCTAATTGCACAAAGTCACTCACGCAGCCTCACTGCCTGGCAGAGTGAAGTACTGACATTTATTTTTGGATGCATAAAAGTTGGTCTAATTTACTTGTGTGACTTTGTCCTCGTGCTTCTTGGCAATGTTTTGCTCACAAGCTCAGTTGATTTTCAATGTTAGTTTGAGTCTGCTGCTTCAACTGATAGCGAAGACACACCATCTACTACTAGTCAGATCCCAAATCTTACAAACACTTGACACGACTCGAGTGGCCCCATTACCACGGTAACCTCTGGCCCTTAAAGGGGCAGCTGTACGTTTTGGGGCAGCTGTACATTTAGTTTAATCTGATATTGTGGATCTAGCCGACTTCCAGCTGTACCAGGCCATAAATCTGAAGGAGGCGGTGTATTTCTACGTCAACCAAGGATGGTGCAATGATGTCACAATTCTGTCTAAGTCATGCTCTCCAGATCTGGAATCTATTTTCATCCACTGCAAACCTTTTGATTCACCCTGTGAATTTGCCTCAGTCATTCTGGCCAGAGTCTATATCACGCCGTGCGCCTGTGTGCACACAGTGCAACAACTACTGGCAGATCAGATCACAGAGGTGGAAAGGAAATGCCTATAACAGGAACTTCCCAGATACAAACAATCAGTAAAATGTTCAACAAGGCAAGAAAAAATTATGGACCATGTTTACCGCAATAAAATGGACTGATAAGTTAAAGGACTGCCTAGACACCACAGATTAGAACCTATTCAAGGACAACAATGCCAAAATACACAACTACACAGACAAGGTCACATCCTACATCAGTGTATGTGAGGAGAACTGCATACCATCAAAGACTTTCTTTCACATAGCAATGACAAGCCATTGTTCACTGGAGAGCTTAGGGCTTTCCGCAGTGGCAAAGAGGAAGTCCACCGGGCTCTCTGCTCTGCCAAATAGGAAGACCACAAGAGCAAGACCGGGACCTCTAAAGAGACCAAGAAAAAGCTACAATCCGGAATTAAGGCAGCCAAACAGCAGTACAAAGTCAGGCCGGAGGAACAGTTCTCCAGCAATGACTGATCGTATGTCTAGAAAGGAATGAAAACCATTACCAACTACGAACATAAAGCTCCCCGATGGTAGACGACCCCTCACTGCTGAATAAACTAAACCAGTTTTACTGCAGATTTGACCCACAAAGGCCCGTCAATCACCAGATCAATAGCCCTCCACCTACCCTTCCTTGCCACCTCCCTCTCTACACCAATCTACCCCGCCTCTCCCTTCCTTATTCCTCCTCTCCAGGCTCCTCTCTCCTCTACCCTTCTGCCAGCATCCCGGAGTCCCCTCTTCACTGTTGACGTTGAGTCTGGTGTTTTGCGGGTATTATTTAATGAAACTGCCAGTTGAGGACTTGTGAGGCGTCTGTTTCTCAAACTAGACACTCTAGACACTCTAACGTACTTGTCCTCAGTTGTGCACCGGGGCCCCCAGTCCTCTTTCTATTCTGGTTAGAGCCAGTTTACGCTGTTCTGTGAAGGGAGTACTACACAGCATTTTACAAGGTCTTCAGTTTTTTGGCAATTTCTCGCATGGAATAGCCTTCATTTCTCAGAACAAGACTAGACTGACGAGTTTCAGAAGAAAGTTCTTTGTTTTCGGGCCGCAGGTTGAAATAACAAAACAAACTCTGAACCAAATATATTAATTTGGGGACAGATCGAAACGTATGAAACATTCATGGAAATTTAGCTAGCTAGCTTGCTGTTGCTAGCTAATTTCTCCTGGGATATAAACATTGGGTTGAAGTGCATAAGGTCCTCTACTCCGACAATTAATCCACAGATAAAATTGTAAACCTAGTTAATTTCTAGTAATCTCTCCTCCTTCAGTCATCTTCTTCTTCTTTGGACTTTATATGGAGGTTGGCAACCAACTTTAAGGTGCATTACCACCACCAACTGGACTGGAGTGTGGACACAGTTAATTTTTCAATTACACATATGGGTATATGCTCCTAAAAACCAATGAGGAGATTGGAGAGGCGGGACATCAAAAGTAGTTATATTTTAGCTATTCAGATTCTCGTTGACGTGTGCAAACAGTTTGGATGAAACGATTGATGTAACATGTATGTGTACATTTATTTTGCAACGCTTGTGCACATAACACGAGCAGTGTGGTCAGCATGTAAGAGTGTAAAATCCTACAAAACCTACCACAGTAGTTATTTTATGGCTGGTTATGACACCTACATAAGAGTGTCAAAACCCACAAAACCTGTGTACGTTCTACAAGTTATTCAAAATATGAAGAAGAAAACATGACCGTAAAGAATTCAAATCTTATGTAGGTGTCATAACCAGCCATGAAATAACGCAATGTATATAACAACAGGTGTAAATATTTGGGTCAGGACAGTGTTATGACTATATTATGACAGGTTATGTCAGCTGTTATGACATATATGCTCATGACCGTGTCATAACGTGTTTTGACACTGGGTGTCAAGTAAACTGTTACCCATTATTCTTAGCCTACAATAAAATATGTGTGTTGACTGTGGTCAGGGTAACCTAAGTGCTTCAGTATAATGAACAAAACAACTATTGATTGTATGTGCATGGCAAAGCATTCTACTCTTATCCAGAGCGACTTACAGTTAGTGCATTCATCTTAAGATAGCTAGGTGGGACAGCCACATGTCACAGTCATAGTAATTACATTTTACTTCTATAAAGTAGCTATCAGCAAAGTCGGAGCTAGTTGGTTCATAACAAAAAAGATCTAATTATTTTTCGGAAGATGGGCAGGGACTCTGCTGCTTCAAGGGGAAGCTGGTTACTCCATTGGACTTGTATTATGCTGATGTTTCTTAGGACCTGCCTAAAACAAATTAATGATGCATTTCTTTGTGTTGGTGTATATTCAATGGATTTAATCAAATAGATCTTCACCCACATTGGCCCATGTCTACTCCCACTCCGAAAATTGTCGCCATATGCCCAAGGGATATAAAAGGCTTATAAAAATTGGACTATATGAATACATTAAAAAACATTGTCTTATTATTCTTTTTTTTACAGGCAACATACCGTAAATCTGTCTGTAAAGGGTGTAGGTTTCTTCCTAGGTTCCTGCCTTTCTAGGGAGTTTTTCCTATCCACTGTGCTTCTGCATCTGCATTGCTGGCTCTTCGGCTGGGTATCTGTATAGCACTTTGTGACAGCTGCTGATATAACAGGGACTTTATAAAATACATTTGAATGATCGATTGATGTGGCTCTGTGTGACGAATACCATAATGTCCATCTACTGGGGACTAAACCTGTAGGTTTGTCAAAATAACATAGATGCATCTAGATTATCATAGATAGAAACATGCCAGTCATTGATATAGCACTGATTGACCATCAATTATAACAGCTGCTTTCACAGGTGATGAAATGCACCGATACAAAAAGGCCTCAGTCAGAGACAAGAACATCAGTAAATTTCATTGTGAAGGTTGTGTTCTGTATTTCCTCAGTAAGACAGCGAATAAGGTCTGCCATCATGGCCACATGACAACATTCCCATCCGCCTCGCATCGAACTGACAGAAATGTGATTCCTTCCCAACATGTCATGTCTTTGATACTGCATCGTTAAAGAGACATCAGACCAGACCTGATAAGCCAGCCATCACCACAAAGATCCCAAACAGCCCAGATCTACCTCCATCGTCCCTCTCTTTCTGTGTAATCTCCTCCGGTGCAGAGCGAGAGTGTCTGTTGATGAAATTGAGCGATAGCTGTCCAGTCTTATCGCACAGTGATTTGATCCTCTGGGAGGGATTTGGCATCACTAGAGGATATAGGGAACGTGTGGTGTGTCTGACCAGGACTCTAATGTACAGTATAGTGACCCTATGGCCGTAAACACACACACATACACACACAACAAACAGACCTGTGCCTTGCTGTATTTTTATAGATGTTATAGGCAGGTGGCCCTGTGTGTTCTTTGTCCTCTGTGCTCCATCTCTCTCCTCCATCAGTATCTCCATAATGGCCTCACCAGGCATTTAAACGTCAGGTCAGCGGCCCTCGCCTGGACTCATCAGGAAACGGGATATTGAAACAGATGAATGAGACAGCCAAAGTATATTGAGATTTGTAGGTTTGGAATTGCCACAGGAATTGGGCCCACACAACAAAATTCCAGTGGGGCTCATGATAATGTAACTTTGACTTATGGGGGTGTTCAGCTGTAAGGCTCTATTATCGGATGCAGAGGTTTCTAATTCCCTGTCTTATACATGACACAGCCTTGTATGGGACTGAGAGATGCTTCAGGTGATAATGCTGTTTGTATGGTAAAGTGATTTAGGGGGTTAACATTTATTTCAGAAATATTCACATGCCATGTGCTGTAAGTGAAGTACTGTCTGTCTGTTTTCTACAGTTCATTCTGCTATTGGATGTTTTGTAGTAGCCAAATTAATTTGTCACCCCGTACAGTATAAATAAAGTATACGTGTGTTATAACTGTATGAAGACAAAGGTTTCCAGTTTAATGTGCTGTGGGATGTAGCCTTGTAATAAGACAACACATATATCCTCCTGATTCTATCCTCATGATTCCTGCTTACAAGCAAAAATTAAAGCAGCAAGCACCAGTGACTCGGTCAATAAAAAAGTGGTTAAATAAAGCAGATGCTAAGCTACAGGACTGTTTTGCTAACACAGACTGGAAAGGTTCAGACTGGAAAGGACTCTTCCTATGGCATTGAATACACAACATCAGTCATGGGCTTCATCAATAAGTGCATCGATGACGTCCCTCCCACAGTACATACCCCAACCATACCCCAACCAGAAGCCGTGGATTACAGGTAATATCCGCACTGAGCTAAAGGCTAGAGCTGCCGCTTTCAAGGAGCGGGACTCTACCCGGCAGCTTATAAGAAATCCCGCTATGCCCTCCGACGAACCATCAAACAGGCAAAGTGTCAATACAGGACAAAGTGTCAAAAATCGTACTACAGCGGATCCGCGCTCGGCGGATGTGCCAGGGCTTGAAAACCATTACAGACTACAAAGGGAAGCACAGCCGAGAAGCTGCCCAGAGACACAAGCCTACCAGACGAGCTAACCTACTTCTATGCTCGCTTCGAGGCAAATAACACTGAAACATGCATGAGAGCACCAGCTGTTCCAGACAACTGTGTGATCGCGCTCTCCGCAGCCGACGTGAGTAAGACCTTTAAACAGGTCAACATTCACAAGGCCGCAGGGACAGATGGATTACCAAGACGTGTACTGTGAGCATACATTGACCAACTGGCAAGTGTCTACACTGACATTTTCAACTTCTCCCTGTCCGAGTCTGTTATACCAACATGTTTGAAGCAGACCACCATAGTCCCTGTGCCCAAGAACCCTAAGGTAACTTGCCTAAATGACTACCGACCCGTAGCACTCACGTCTGTAGCCATGAAGTGCTTTGAAAGGCTGGTCATGGCTCATATCAACACCATTATCCCAGAAACCCTAGACCCACTCCAATTTGCATATCGCCCTAACAGATCCACAGATGTTGCAATCTTTATTGCACTCCACACTGCCCTTTCCCACCTGGACAAAAGGAACACCTATGTGAGAATGCTGTTCATTGACTACAGCTCATCGTTCAACACCGTGGTGCCCTCAAAGCTCATCAATAAGCTAAGGACCCTCGGACTAAACACCACCCTCTGCAACTGGAACCTGGACTTCCTGACGGGCCGCCCCCAGTTGGTAAAGGTAGGTAACAACTAATCCGCCACCCTGATCCTCAACACAGGGGCCCCTCAGGGGTGCGTGCTCAGTCCCCTCCTGTAATCCCTGTTCACTCATGACTGCACGGCAAGGCACAACTCCAACACCATCATTACGTTTGCCGATCACACAACAGTGGTAGGCCTGATCACCGACAACGACAAGGCAGCCTATAGGGAGGTAGTCACAGATCTGGTTGTGGTGCCAGGACAACAACCTCTCCCTCAACGTGATCAAGACAAATGAGATGATTTTGAACTACAGGAAAACCAGAACCGAGCACACCCTCATTCTGATTGACGGGGCTGCAGTGGAGCAGGTTGAGAGCTTTATGTTCCTTGGTTTCCACATCACCAGCAAACTAACATGGTTCAAGCACACCAAGACAGTCGTGAAGAGAGCACGACAAAACCTATTCCCCCTCAGGAGGCTGAAAAGATTTGGCATGGGTCCTCAGATCCTCAAAAGGTTCTGCAGCTGCACCAACAAGAGCATCCTGACTGGTTGCATCACTGCCTGGTATGGTAACTGCTTGGCCTCTGACCGCAAGGCACTGCAGAGGGTAGTGCGTATGGCCCAGTACATCACTGGGGCCAAACTTCCTGCCATCCAGGACCTCTATACCAGGTGGTGTCAGAGGAAGGCCCTTAAAATTGTCAAAGACTCCAGCCACCCGCAGTACCGGAGCACCAAGTCTAGGTCCAAGAGGCTTCTAAACAGCTTCTACCCCCAAGCCATAAGACTCCTGAACATCTAATCAAATGGCTACCCAGACTATTTGTATTGTCTCCCCCCTTTACACCGCTGCTACTCTGTTGTGATCTATGCATAGTCCCTTTTAAAACTCTACCTACATTTACATATTACCTCGACTAACCGCTACCCCACCACATTGACTCTGTACCGGTACCCCCGTATATAGTCTCACTATTGTTATTTTACTGCTGTTCTTTAAGTACTTGTTACTTTTATTTCTTATTCATTTTTTAAAACTGCATTGTTGATTATGGGCTGGTAAGTAAGCATTTCACTGTAAGGTTTACACCTGTTGTGTTCAGTGAATCTGATTAATACAATTTGATTTGATTTATTTTAGATGCAGGGGGTCTTGTGCCAAGATTAAATTCTCCAGAAAATACATGTGACAGTAGACTCCATCTGTGTCTTTAACATCCGGGGGTATCATCCGACAGCAATAATGAGAGGAGCAGGCAGATAGCTAATAAATTATTTTTTGACGAACTTCATCTTTAATCTATGCTGCCCCACTTTTCCTACCAGTATGAAATGAGACCCCCTTAGCTAGCACTGCAGCCCCCTGCCATGCACGAAAAAGAGAAGCATTTGTGAAATACTACTTCATTTCTTTCATGTAATGAAACCAATAAGGTTAAATAGGAGGTAGGGAAGTCTCTACTGTATTTTCTGCCTGTGAGCTAAAGCAGGAACATACAGTAGGATACTATAGTAGCTAGTATAGAATGGATGGAGCAGACACACGTGTCACATTCTGTGTGTTAGCGACCTTAAATAGAAACCAAATCAGTCTCAATATTAAAAATCAGTGGAAAAGCAATGGCAAACGGCGTAAAGTAATTAACCAGGTTATTTAGTTGTCTTCTCTGGAGAAGTGCTAATAAAGATGTAAAGTTGCACCGCATACAAATATGTGGTATTTGTTGTTGCTCTTGTATACATGGCTGCAGTTTTCCTGACAGGCCGAGCCTATTGTTCTTGGCCCTGCATTATCTCTGCTCATCTCTGAATGAAAGGTGTTCATCCACAGCACAGCCGCTATTATTGTGTCTGAGCCCCACAGCTGAATGAACTCCCTGACAAAGGGTTTTTCAGTGAAGGGAGGGAGGGCTGAATCATTTGTATGTTGTTGAGTGTGTCTACAGGAGGAACCGGAGAAGCGCTCACACATATCTGATCTGGCACGGGGCCAGAACCTTAAGCACCCTGAGGAGGAGGCTGAGAGGAGAGAGTGTTTCATCCGCTCACCTCTCAGGAGTCATCCACTCATCCCTCTGGGCCATAGAACGTGTCGTCTTATAAACAGTTTCATTCTGTAGTTCAACTGTTTTCTATTTATTAGCCCTCATGGCCAACGTTCTGTTGCAGACCCGTGACCGATTTTAAGCAAACCTATTCAGAGATGAGCTACTGTCCAATAGACTTTAGTGCACCTCTGTGCATCACTTTAGCTGCCTTTTTTTCTGTCTACAGCAGTAACTTAACCAATAGAATAGACAGTGAATACAGTGACTATGGAGTACTACATCTACTACTATTGATTACTACAGCACTCACAGAGACATCTATCTGCTGCTGTCTGTATATCGAGTTTCTATGGTGAGAGACTGTATAGCTCTCTGTCTGCATGCTCTTTATAGGCTGTGTGTCATGCACAGTCTCTTAGATGGAATAGTAAACGCTATACTCTACTGTACGGTATGTGAAGAGTGTCTAGTTACTTAGCTTAGATCCCATTATCCTAACAGTTCCTTATTTGAGCCATATGCTGTAGAAGTTTGTGTCGGCTGTCATCTGGGATCTACAGTATGTGCGGCTTAATGAAGTGAAAGCCATGAACACTGCAGAGCGTGAGCAATAGTAGAAAGTAGAAATAGGCCCTTTAACATTGATTTACAAAGTTTATTGGGTTTGCATGTGCGGTGTCTTCAGAAACTATTCACACCCTTTGACTTTTCCAACATTTTGTTATTACAGCTTGAATTTAAAATTGATTCAATTTAGATTTGTTGTCACTTGCCTACACTCACAATGTCAAAGTGGAATTATGTTTTTTGTCAATTTAAAGCTGAAATGTCTTGTCATTTAGTATTCAACACCTTTGTTATGGCAAACCTAAATAAGTTCAGGAGTAAAAATGAGACCCACTACCTGGATTCGGTCCAATGTAAATTTAGAAAATATATATTTTTTTACATTGCAGTTGAAGATATGAGAACGTAATTCTAGATTTAATTTTGGATTGGAGATGCTTAATGTGAGTATTTTAAGGAGAGTTCACAGTCTAGCCAGACACCTAGGTATTTGTAGTTGTCCACATATTCTAGGTCAGAGCCGTCCAGAGTAGTGATGCTGGACGCTGCGAGCAGGTGCGGGCAGTGATCGATTGAATAGCATGCATTTAGTTTGACTTGCGTTTAAGAGCAGTTGGAGGCCACAGAAGGAGAGTTGTATGGCATTGAAGCTCGTCCGGAGGTTAGTTAACACAGTGTCCAAGGAGGGGCCAGAAGTATACAGAATGGTGTCGTCTGCGTAGAGGTGGATCAGAGAATCACCAGCAGCAAGAACAACATAATTGATGTATACAGCAAAGAGAGTCGGCCCGACAATTGAACCCTGTAGCACACCCATAGAGACTGTCAGAGGTCCGGACAACAGGCCCTCCGATTTGACACACTGAATTCTATCAGAGAAGTAGTTGGTAAACCAGGCGAGGCAATCATTTGAGAAACCAAGGCTGTCGAGTCTGCCATTAAGAATGTTGTGATTGACAGAGTCGAAAGCCTTGGCCAGGTCGATGAATACGGCTGCACAGTAATGTCTCTTATCGATGGCGGTTATGATGTCGTTTAGAACCTTGAGCGTGGCTGAGTTGCACCCATGACCAGCTCTGAAACCAGATTGCATAGTGGAGAAGGTACGGTGGGATTCGAAATGGTCAGTGATCTGTTTGTTAACTTGGCTTTCGAAGACCTTAGAAAGACAGGGTAGGATAGATATAGGTCAGTAGCAGTTTTGGTCTAGAGTGTCACCCCCTTTGAAGAGGGGGATGACCGTGGCAGCTTTCCAATCTTTGGGAATCTCAGACGATACGAACGAGAGGTTGAACAGGCTAGTAATAGGGGTTGCAACAATTTCAGCAGATAATTTTAGAAAGAGAGGGTCCAGATTGTCTAGCCCAGCTGATTTGTAGGGGTCCAGATTTTGCAGCTCTTTCAGAACATCAGCTATCTGGATTTGGGTACAGCAGAAATGGTGGGGGCTTCTGCGGGTTGCTGTGGAGGGTGCCGGGCAGTTGGCCGGGGAAGGGGTAGCCATGTGGAAAGCATGGCCAGCCGTAGAGAAATGCTTATTGAAATTCTCAATTATAGTGGATTTATCGGTGGTGACAGTGTTTCCTAGCCTCAGAGCAGTGGGCAGCTGGGAGGAGGTGCTCTTATTCTCCATGGACTTTACAGTGTCCCAGAACTTTTTTGAGTTAGTACTACAGGATGCAAATTTCTGTTTGAAAAAGCTTGCCTTAGCTTTTCTAACTGCCTGTGTATATTTGTTCCTGACATCCCTGAAAAGTTGCATATCACGGGGGCTATTCGATGCTAATGCAGAACGCCACAGGATGTTTTTGTGCTGGTCAAAGGCAGACAGGTCTGGAGTGAACCAAGGCCTATATCTATTCCTAGTTCAATTTGTTTGAGAGGGGCATGCTTGTTTAAGATGGTGAGGAAGGCACTTTTAAAGAATAGCCAGGCATCATCTACTGACGGGATGAGGTCAATGTCATTCCAAGATACCCCGGCCAGGTCGATTAGAAAGGCCTGCTCGCAGAAGTGTTTCAGGGAGCGTTTGACAGTGATGAGGGGTGGTCGTTTGGTCGCAGACCCATTACGGATGCAGGCAATGAGGCAGTGACCACTAAGATCTTGATTGAAAACAGCAGAGGTGTATTTGGAGGGCGAATTAGTTAGGATGACATCTATGTGGGTGCCCGTGTTTACTGATTTGGGGTTGTACCTGGTAGGTTCATTGATAATTTGTGTTAGATTGAGGGCATCAAGTTTAGTTTGTAGGATGGCCGGGGTGTTAAGCATATCCCAGTTTAGGTCACCTAGTAGCACGAGCTCAGAAGATAAATGGGGGGCAATCAATTCACATATGGTATCGAGGGCACAGCTGGGGGCAGAGGGAGGTCTATAGCAAGCGGCAACAGTGAGAGACTTGTTTCTCGAAAGGTGAATTTTTAGAAGTAGAAGCTCAAATTGTTTGGGTACAGATGTAGAAAGCCTGCAGAGTTCTGTATTACTATCTTCGCAGTAGATTGCAACACTGCCCCCTGTCAGTTCTATCTTGGCGGAAAACGTTATAGTTAGGAATGGAAATTTCAAGGTTTTTGGTGGTTTTTGGTGGTTTTCCTAAACCAGGATTCAGACATGGCTAAGACATCTGGGTTGGCAGAGTGTGCTAAAGCAGTGAGTAAAACAAACTTAGGGAGTAGGCTTCTAATGTTAACATGCATGAAACCAAGGCTTTTACGTTTACAGAAGTCAACAAATGAGAGCACCTGGGGGGTGGGAGTGGAGCTAGGCACTGCAGGACCTGGATTAACCTCCACATCACCAGAGGAACAGAGGAGGAGTAGGATAAGGGTACGGCTAAAGACTATACGAACTGGCCGTCTAGCAGGTTCAGAACAGAGAGTAAAACGAGCAGGTTTCTGGGCACGATAGCATAGATTCAAGGCATAGTGTACATACAAAGGTAAGGTAGGATGTGAGTACATTGGAGGTAAACCTAGGCATTGAGTAATGAAGAGAGAGATATAGTCTCTAGAGATGTTTAAACCAGGTGATGTCATTGCATATGTAGGAGGTGGAACAGCATGGTTGGTTAAGGCATATTGAGCAGGGCTAGAGGCTCTACAGTGAAATAAGACAGTAATCACTAACCAGGACAGTAATGGACAAGGCATATTAATATTAGAGAGAGGCATGCGTAGCCAGGTGAGCATATGGGTCCAGTGAGTGGTTGGTTTCAGACAGTTAGCAGGCTAACAAACTAACAGTTAGTAGGCCGGGGCTAAACAAGCTAGCAGTTAGTAAACCAGGGCAAGCTAGCAGTTAGCAGGCCGGGTTAGCAAGCAGTTAGCAAGGGCTAGCAGTTAGCAGACTGGGCAGGCAAGCTAGCAGTTAGCAGACCGGGCCTGGCAAGCTAGCAGTTAGCAGACCGGGTCAGCAAGCAAGCAGATAGCAGGGGCTAGAAAGTTAGCCTTTGGGGGACGTCGCGATGGGGGCAAGTCTGTTTTTGCCTCTTCGTGCGGTGACGTCGATAGACCAGTCGTGGAATTAGTAGGGTTCCAAGTAGCTCTAGGTAGCTAGCAGGCCTAGCTGGTTAGCCTAATGGGCCTTCAGCGGGCGTCGCGCCTGAGGGGCCTGTTGGAGTCCTCGGGCAGATTATGTCGGTATTCCGGTCGTAGGGGATCTGCAGGGTTCCATGCCCCTTACCGGCTGTAGAAGGGGTCCGGATATTGTAGCCCAGGAGTATACTTTGGTGGTAGCACAGGAGCCCTGGCCGGGCTAGCTTCAAGCTAATTGGTGCTTGCTCTGGGATGGAAACGCTAGCCAGGAGTAGGCATCCGGGATTGCGGTTAGCTAGTTGTGAAGATCCAGATGAAAATGTTCAGTTTGCGGTAGGAATCCGGGGATAAAAATAACAGGTCCGTTATGCTCTGGTTAGAGTCACGTTGTTCGAACTGACGAGAGCTTTCCGAGCTGAAGGTTAGCTGATGACCGCTGGCAATGGTTTGCTGACTGATAGCTGGTAGTTAGCTGGTTAGCTTCAGTTGAGGGATTCCGGATCCGAAGTAAATATAAATACTTTAGGGAAAAAAAGCAGGTCCACGCCACATTGGGTGAGGCGGGTTGCAGGAGAGTATTTAGATGTTGAGGTTTAGCAAAACATTTTAAAGGATATGCGACGAAAAAGATATAAAACGATATATACAAGGGACACGACAGGACAAAGATGTTTGACTGCTACGCCATCTTGGATATGTTCAAGAAAGTTGACATGTTCCAGAAGGCATTTCTGCCCCCAAAATTTTAAAAGATGTTAAAATCCCTCTCCTGTGAAGTAGTGATGTGCGACATACACCTAGCTTCCTGAAACGAATCACAAATGTGCTTAAGTCACATTTTCTCTACCTTCTGCCCTTTGTGCTGTTGTCTATTCCCAATAATGTTTGTACCATGTTTTGTGCTCCTACCATGTTGTGTTGCTATCATGTTGTTGCAACATGTTGTCATGTTGAGATTTTGGCTGATTCTGATATCCAATATTTTCCTTGCCCAAAAAATTATACCGATAACCGATATTTAACATTTTAGTGGCCTTTTAAGCATTCTAGTACAGTTAAATAGTTAATGCACAGGCACTGCATCTCAGTGCGAGAGGCGTCACCACAGTCCCTAGTTCGAATCCAGGCTGTATCACACTCGACCATCATTGGGAGTCCCATAGGGCGGCGCACAATTGTCCCAGGGTCATCTGAATTTGGCCGGAGTAGGTCGTCATTGTAAATAAGAATTTGTTCTTAACTGATTTGTCTAGCTAAATAAAGGTTACAAACACACACACCACACTGACCCAAAAATTATTTTGTTGGCATTTACGTATCAAATCAAATCAAATCAATAATTTATTTATATAGCCCTTCGTACATCAGCTGATATCTCAAAGTGCTGTACAGAAACCCAGCCTAAAACCCCAAACAGCAAACAATGCAGGTGTAAAAGCACGGTGGCTAGGAAAAACTCCCTAGAAAGGCCAAAACCTAGGAAGAAACCTAGAGAGGAACCAGGCTATGTGGGGTGGCCAGTCCTCTTCTGGCTGTGCCGGGTAGAGATTATAACAGAACATGACCAAGATGTTCAAATGTTCATAAATGACCAGCATGGTCGAATAATAATAAGGCAGAACAGTTGAAACTGGAGCAGCAGCACAGTCAGGTGGACTGGGGACAGCAAGGAGTCATCATGTCAGGTAGGCCTGGGGCACGGTCCTAGGGCTCAGGTCCTCCGAGAGAGAGAAAGAAAGAGAGAATTAGAGAGAGCATATGTGGGGTGGCCAGTCCTCTTCTGGCTGTGCCGGGTGGAGATTATAACAGAACGTGGCCAAGATGTTCAAATGTTCATAAATGACCAGCATGGTTGAATAATAGTAAGGCAGAACAGTTGAAACTGGAGCATCAGCATGGCCAGGTGGACTGGGGACAGCAAGGAGTCATCATGTCAGGTAGTCCTGGGACATGGTCCTAGGGCCCAGGCCAGTTGAAACTGGAGCAGCAGCATGGCCAGGTGGACTGGGGACAGCAAGGAGTCATCATGTCAGGTAGTCCTGGGGCATGGTCCTAGGGCTCAGGTCCTCCGAGAGAGAGAAAGAAAGAGAGAAGGAGAGAATTAGAGAACGCACACTTAGATTCACACAGGACACCGAATAGGACAGGAGAAGTACTCCAGATATAACAAACTGACCCTAGCCCCCCGACACATAAACTACTGCAGCATAAATACTGGAGGCTGAGACAGGAGGGGTCAGGAGACACTGTGGCCCCATCCGAGGACATATGTCCCCATTACCAGTAAAACATAATCAAAACCTATTTATTTCACTTACTTGCGGTGCTGTTTCGTTGTTAATTTGTTCGGTCGTTTCATTCTCAAACAGGATTTCATCATACGTGTCAAATAGTGACGTTTCAGCTCTGTCTGTCCGTGGCCTCTCTTCCTCGGTGCGCACTGTCACTGTGTCCATTTACATCTTGTCTAGTGAGGTGTGTAACACTTCACGTTAACCCTGTTTCTTGTCTGCATTAAAGTAGCGGTCCTTGTACATAGCATTGAGCATGGTGGCGACACAGTAAAGAGCGAATGCCACCGAATCGCTTGTTCGCAGCCTGTGTCGACAGGTGTTTCAATGCCATGACAGAGGGTATCATGTCTGCTGCAGACGTAGTTGATGAGCTTATTTCTCGAGTCAGTTGTTCGAATGGAGCTAGCTACTGTGTTCATGTTTCCAAGTTTCAAAGAAAGGAGCAAGGCACGTCCACACCTACCTGGGAAGGTGCAGGAGCGCTCCTCGGCCTGATGCTTCCTCGCCTGGTTCTCCTTCTGGGACAGGCATTCCAGGGGTGGTCCGACTCCCCGCAGTAGGAGCAGAGACCCTGTTGACAGCAGCGTTGACGTTCCTCAGGGGGAAGGTGCGTCGTGCCCACCTCCACAGGCTTATAGTCTCGCTGGAGGTTCCTGGGAGAGACCCAAACCCCCGGGATGGGCGACGACAGTGACGCAAGAGATTTTCCAGGTGGATAGCCATGGCGATGAGCTAGTCCAGCTTGAGGTCCTCATCACGACAGGCCAGCTAGGTCTGGACGTCCGCCTGTAGCCAGCTGCGGAAAACCGTCAACAGGGCCTGGTCATTCCAGACAGTGGACGCAGCCACCGTCCATAAATCCAGAGCGTACTCCGACACTGTCCTGGACCCCTGGCGGAGATGGAGGAGATGCTCACCTCCCTATCGGTCCTCTGTAGGGTGGTCAAAGACGGCACGAAGAGTTGGGTGAAGTGCTCAAAGGACTGCACTTCTGGTCCGTCCCTCTATCAGACGGCGTGCACCCACTCCATAGCCCGGCCTGTCAGCACCGAGATCACCAAGGCCACCTTGCCCCACTCGGAGGCTGCCCAGGCATGACGGGCCAGGTGGAGGTCACACTGCAGGAGAGACCCCTACAATGAGCTGGGGTGCCGTCAAACAGCTCCAGGAGGGGCAGGTGAACGTTGCAGATCAGACCGGGTGATGTAGATGGTGGTTGGAACAACCGCGGGGAGCTGGGAAGGTGGTGAAGCACCTCGTCAATGGCAGTTCCGAGACGTTCCAGGCAGGAGTTGTGGTGCGGAGCTTCGCTTCTACAGAGGAGAAGTCGGGTGTCCTGCTGCTTCCTGTTTTCTAGGGTTGGTCATTCTGTCACTGGTATAGAGAGGAGTAGGCAGGAGGCAGTCGCAGGTTTAGAACTACTGAGTTTATTTAAGCACCATAGATCAAATAGGGACAAAACCCAAATGCTGTTGTGCTCAAAATATATCTTCATAGTCAAAAATGCACAGGGTGAACCCAAAGTGCAAAATATAAAGTACTCAGGAAATAGTAGGAGAGATTCCTCTCAGGAAAACAAGTAACTTTTGCAATGACAAAGACAAATGGCAGAAGGAATGTATTTACAGTGATAGAGTGGGGATTGGAACCAGGTGTGTGTAATGATGACGAGACAAGTCCGGGGTTGATGAGTGAATGGCATTTTCCAGCAGTAGGTTCGACAGCAGCTAGAAGGCTGGCGACGCCAAACGCCTGAGCTGGACAGGAGGGGGAAAAGCCACTGTAAGTTGCTTACCAAGAAGACTGTGAATGTTCTTGAGTGGCCAAGTATGAATGTTCCTGAGTGGCCTAGTTACAGTTTTGACTTAAATCTGCTTGAACATCTATGGCAAGACCTGAAGAATTTGACAGAGCTTGAAGAATTTTGAAAAGGATAATGGGCAAATGTTGCAAAATCCAGGTGTCGAAAGCTCTTAGAGACTTACCCAGAAAGACTCATAGCTGTAATCACTGCCAAAGGTGATTGACTCAGGGGGTTGACTTATCTAATCAAGATATATTTGTGTTTTATTTTTTATAAATGTTTTCAAATGTAACAATTTTTCTTCCACTTTGAAATTACAGAGTGTTTTGTGTATATGGTTGACAAAAAATACTATGAAATCCATTTTAAACCCACTTTGTAACACAACAAAATGTGGAAAAAGTCAAGGGGTGTGAATACGTTCTGAAGGCCCTGTAAATGTATTTGCTCAAATATACATTTCATTCTGTGTTTACAGTATGTGATTTCTCTGCATGAATGAGTGCCATAACAGGAAGTGTCCACCACCAGTACACAAAAGAGAGGCTGGGGAACAAGACTGGGAACATGTATCTAAAATCTACATCCAGAAGGAATAACATTAATGATACAAACTTGTCCTTGAGGCAGGGAGTAAGAGGAAGCGAGAGAGAAAGGGAGAGATATGAGGATAGAGCAGAGCATGTTGGTATTGCAGTGTGGTTGTGTGAGGGGGACTGGGGGGGAGCAGCTCTTGAGAGGGGTGTTTATGATGGATGCCTTCAGGGCCTTGGCAGGGTTCAAGTGTGGTTGCCATATTAGGCTCTTAGAAGCCCCGTCCCTGGAAAAGCCATGGATACCCTCCTGGCACATTCACTGTTCCTGCTTTGAGGCCCTTCCAAGAGCTTGAGTCATTCACATTTAATGGAACCAACACTCATCCTTACCGTAGTGCTGCTGGGGTATTAGTTGTTAGTGGGCGGCAGACCAGTACCACTGAGTCACTGCCTGCCAACCACAATAGGTTTGCAGCTGCTGTGCTACAACTGGGCTCGCTAGCTAACTCTGCTAAACTTCTTTCCCTTCCCTGCATAAGGATGGCCGGAGAACCCGCCAGAGTAGAAGTGACTGTAATAATTGGGGAGGGAGTTGAGCCTCCCGGTCTAGGGCGTAGGCGGTTGTATTTATGCTAATAGAGTTGGCAATTAGCCTCTGGAAACATGGAATAGAAAGAGCTGATCAGCAGACCCCACCCCACCCACCCACACACATCTATCCTCTCTCACGTCCCACCATCCAGTAATATGATTCAGATGAGCCTCTTCGGTGTTTGGAGAGCCTCCTTAGTCTGACAGAGGGCTAAAGAGAGAAGATTCACTGAGTGAGGGCAACAGGCTACTTCACACAGCCACACCTGTTTCCCTGGCCTCTCTGTTTGATGGTCTGGGACAGTGGCATTTGTCTGATTCAAGGACAATGGAGTCCCAGGCCACATGACACACTGGCATGCAGACGGCATCTCCTCTACTGTACCACAAAGGCCCAGTCTGATTGGCCAGGCCCTGGGGGTGTCATTAGGAGCGGATCCACAGACGTCTGTTGCACCAGTGCGGTGCAAATGACCCATCATCTGGCTTCAGGATAATGAGTGGAGTGCCAGGGGAGTGGTGATGACACACAGACAACAGTCATCATCACCAACACTTCTTGAGGAGATGATGAGACTTGTTGGGGGTAGTGTGGAGTGGACCTCGCCTGCTGTTCATTCTATGTATACTCAACATGGTGTTGAGCCTCATTCATGTCTTACAACCTGAATTTACTGCAAATAAGCATTTCTCATATCAACCCAAATACCACCCATGAACGCATGCCTATAACTAGCTAATTAACCAGTTCAATAGGCCTATATACGGTATAGGAACAGCACTGATACCAGTCTAGTAAAACAACATAGTGTTCTGACTGATCCCTGAGTGTGTGGGTCTCTACGCATCGGTGTCACTCAGGCAGCCTGTCTCCAGGGCCTTTGGGAACGGAGGGGCTGATAACGCACTGGTCACCTCCCAGCTGCTGTGTGCATGAAGCCTAATTGGAAACTGTTATGCACAGTTGACATTTAGATTTGCAGTGGCTTCTCTATAATCCTGGAGGGCCATTCGCTGAAGGTCCTTTATTTGCTTGTGACATTTATGTATGTGCTATAAAACTGGATAATGTGAGTTTAAACAATCAGTGGCTATAGTAGCTGCACAATTAGTACATATAGGTTGACTATGGTGATCTGAAATTCTATCTGTTTGCAGGATATAAAGAAACATTTATCTTTTTGATGACTACTATGCTTTATGTTAATGAGAGATCTTGTTATCTGCAGGCCCCGCCAGTAAGTCCTGGAGTAAACTTACGAATGAGGGCACAGAAGTTAAGGGAAAGGGGATACTTAGTCAATTGCACAACTGAATGCACTCAACCGAAATGTGTCTTCCACATTTATCCCAACCCCTCTGAATCAGAGAGGTGTGGGGTGTTGCCTTAATCGATGCCAATGGCACCCGGGAAGGTGTTGTTGGGAGTTAATTGCCTTGTTCAAGGGCAGAACATCCGATTTTTCCACCTTGTCATGTCAGGGATACGAACCAGGGATACGAAGGGATACGAACCAGAACCTTTCGGTTACTGGCCCAAAGCTCCAAAAAGAAGCTATGTCCTGCTCATTCCCTGACTATTCCTAAATATTTGTATATTACGTTGCTCATTTGTCCGAATTTTTTATATTACAAACAGAAATGTATTTACAGCCTTTTACCTGTTCTTTTCACACCTATTCCTAATTTAACCCGCCAAGACAATGTGCTGTAGGACAATGGTACCTGTCAGTGTCACGTTCGTCATAAGGATCGGACCAAGGCGCAGCGTGGCATGCGTACGTTCTCTTTTAATGAATGAAACACTTAACGAAACCACCAAACGAAACGTGAAGCTATACAACTTAGTGCAGACAGGCAACTAAACATAGTCAAGATCCCACGACACAAATGAGGAAAATGGCTACCTAAATATGATGCCCAATCAGAGGCAACGATAAACAGCTGTCTCTGATTGGGAACCATATCAGGCCAACATAGACATACAAAAAACCCTAGACATACAACAACCCTAGACATACAAAAACTAGAGTACCCACCCTAGTCACACCCTGACCTAACCAAAATATATAGAAAAACAGAGATATCTAAGGTCAGGGCATGACAGTCAGGAGCTACTGCGTCTCTCTCTCCTAACTGAATAAATGATAAATGGATGAATGGGCAATAATTGTGCATGTTACTTCACAATTGAATTTATATTAGGTCTAGCTGAATTATACAGATGGTGGAGAGGTTGATTTAATTTAGAAAGACAATAGTGTAATGATAAGTTTGTGTTGTGCCTATTTATCAGCATTGGCGCTTATGTTTATAGCAAATAATGTGACAGCACGCCTTGCGGGTTGATATCATTTATTTTACTCATTCAATGGATGATTCAATGGGTGATAAATGTGCAAGTTACTTCACAATCAAATTTAAATAGGGTCTAACTGAATACGGAGGGTGGAGAGGTTGATTTAATTTAGAACAACAATAGTATAATGACAAGTTTGTGTTGTCCCTATTTATTAGCGTTGGAACTCCTGTTATTCATTTGACAGCGCGCCTTGCGGATTGATACCATTCTCTTTTACGCTTTACTTTGGAAAAATAAGCTGTTACAGGCTTTTACTCTTACTAATGACATTTATTGTAAGGGAAACGAAAAGAGGCTACGTGTTGCAGTAGGGCTTTAGAATAATGCAAAATATATCCTTGACTCTATCCAAGATAATGAGATAATGGATGAATGGGTGATAATTATGCATGTTACTTCACAATCAAATTTAAATGAGGTCTAACTGAATTATAAGGAGGGTGAAGAGGTTGATTTAATTTAGACCAACTGTAGTGTAGTGATGAGTTTATGTTGTGCCTATTTATCAGCGTTGGCACTTACAGTGGCTTTTCTGCATAAATTGCTCATCAAATTTGATCTGATCTTCATCTAAGTCACAACAATAGACAAACATAGTGTGCTTAAACCAATAACACACAAAATACTGTATTTTTCTTGTCTATATTGAATACATTATTTATTAAACATTCACAGTGTAGCTTGGAGAAAGTATGTGAACCCTTAAAACCTCTCTGGGATAGGCGGGACACTTGCGTCCCACTTGGCCAATAGCCAGGGAAAATGCAGAGCGCCAAATTCAAATAAAATACTATAAAAATCTAACTTTCATTAGATCACACATGTAAGATACCAAATTAAACACTCGTTGTGAATCCAGCCAACATGTCAGATTAAAAAAAATATATATCCAAAATGTCCATTTATTTGGCGCGTTTGATCCAGAAAAACACAGCTTCCAACTTGCGCAACGCCACTACAAAATATCTCAAAAGTTACCTGTAAACTTTGCCAAAACATTTCAATCTACTTTTGTAATACAACTTTAGGTATTTTTAAACGTTGATAATCGATCAAATTGAAGAGGGGATGATCTGTGTTCAATACAGGAAGACAACAAACTGACGCTACTTTTCGAGTCATGCGCCTCTCTCAAAAAGTACACTTCAAGTGACACTCATTGAAGATGGCCATACTTCTTCATTACACAAAGGAATAACCCCAACCAATTTCTAAACTTCAAACAAGTCCCTTAGAAATCTGGTTTCCCAATGAAAAGTAATTGAATAGACAGTGACCTCAAAAAAATAAATCTGAATGGTTTGTCCTCGGGGTTTTGCCTGCTACATAAGATATGTTATACTCACAGACATGATTCAAACCGTTTTAGAAACTTCAGAGTGTTCAGCGTGTTTTTATTTGACTAATAATATGCATATCTTATATTCTGGGGATGAGTAGCAGGAAGTTTAATTTGGGCACACTATTTACCCAAAAGTGAAAATGCTGCCCCCTATCCCGAAGAAGTTTTAAGCTAATTACTTTTCCAAAAGATAATTGGAGTCAGTAGTCAGCTAACCTGGAGTTGAATCAATGAGATGAGATTGGAGATGTTGGTTAGAGCTGCCTTGCCCTATAAAAAACACTCACAAAATTTGAGTTTGCGGTTTACAGGAAGCATTGCCTGATGTGAACCATGCCTCGAACAAAAGAGATCTTAGAAGAGACTTAAGATTAAGAAGTGTTGACTTGCATAAAGTTGGAAAGGGTTACAAAAGTATCTCTAAAAGCCTTGATGTCCACGGTAAGACAAATTGTCTATAAATGGAGAAAGTTCAGCACTGTTTCTACTCGAGTGGCTGTCATGCAAAGATGACTGCAAGAGCACAGCGCAGAATGCTCAATGAGGTTAAGAAGAATCCTAGAGTGTCAGCTAAAGACTTTGTTTTCACACAGAAATCTCTGGAACATGCTCAAATCTTTTGACGAATCTACGATAAGTAAAACTCTAAACAAGAATGGTGTTCATTGGAGGACATCACGGAAGAAGCCATAGCTGTCCCCAAAAAACATTGCTGCACATCTGAAGTTTGCAAAAGTGCACCTGGATGTTCCACAGCACTACTGGCAAAATATTCTGTGGACAGATGAAACTACTACTGAGTTGTTTGGAAGGAATACACAACACTATATGTGGAGAAAAAAAAGCACAGCACAGCACAGCACACCAACATCAAAACCTTATCCCAACTGTAAGGTTTGGTGAAGGGAGCATCATGGTTTGGGCCTGCTTTGCTGCCTCAGGGCCTGGACAGCTTGATATCATCAACGGAAAAATGAATTCCAAGTTTATCAAGACATTTTGCAGGAGAATGTTAGGCTATCTGTCCGCCAATTGAAGCTCAACAGAAGTTGGATGATGCAACAAGACAACGACCCAAAACACAGAAGTAAATCAACAACAGAATGGCTTCAACAGAAGAAAATACGCCTTCTGAGGCGGCCCAGTCAGAGTCCTGACCTTAACCCGATTGAGATGCTGATGCATGACCTCAAGAGAGCAGTTCAAACAAGACATTCCAAGAATATTGCTGAACTATAAAGAGGAATGGTCAAGAATTCCTCCTGACCGTTGTGCAGGTCTGATCCGCAACTAAAGAAAACGTTTGGTTGAGGTTATTGCTGCCAAAGGAGGGTCAACCAGTTATTAAATCCAAGGGTTCACATACTTTTCCCACCCTGCACTGTGCATGTGTACACGGTGTGTTCAATAAAGACATGAAAATCTATAATTGTTTGTGTGTTATTAGTTTAACTTCTTGAGACTAGGGGGCAGTATTTGGATGTTTGGATAAAAAACATGCCCAAATGAAACTGCCTATTTCTCAGGCCCAGAAGCTAGAATATGCATATAATTGGCAGATTAGGATAGAAAACACTCTAAAGTTTCCAAACCTGTCAAAAATATTGCCTGTGACTATAACAGAACTGATATTGCAGGCGAAAACCTGAGGAAAATCCAAAAAGGAAGTGCCTCTTATTTTGAAACCTCTCAGTTCCATTGTATGCCTACACTCTATTTAAAGGGATATCAACCAGATTCCTTTCCCTATAGCTTCCACAAGGTGTGAACAGTCTTCAGACATAGTTTCAGGATTTTATTCTGAAAAAATTAGCGAGAATGATCACATCGCGTCAGTGTATAGCTGGGTGTCCCCAGAGTTTTGCATGTGCGAGCAGCTTGGAGCAGACCGTTTCTCTCTCTCTCCTATTGAACAAGCTACCATCCGGTTGAAATATTATCGATTATTTATTGTAAAAACAACCTGAGGATTGATTATAAAAAAAAACGTTTGACATGTTTCTACGAACTTTACGGATACTATTTGGAATTTTCGTCTGCCCGTCGTGACCTGCACGAGCCTGTGGATTACTAAACAAAATACTCCAACCAAATGGAGGTTTTTTTATATAAAAATTATCTTTATCGAACAAAAGGAACATTTATTGTGTAACTGGGAGTATCGTGAGTGCAAACATCCGAAGATCATCAAAGGTAAGCGATTAATTGTATTGCTTTTCTGACTTTCATGACCAATCTACCTTGCTGCTAGTTGTTTGTAATGTTTTGTCTGCTGAGAAAGATGTCTTCAAATAAACGCTTGGTTTGCTTTCGCTGTAAAGCTTTTTTTGAAATCTGACATGCCAGGTGGATTAACAACAAGCTAAACTATGCTTTGGTATATTGCACTTGTGATTTCATGAAATTAAATATTTTTAGTAATTTAATTTGAATTTGCCGCTCTGCAATTCCGCGGATGTTGATGTTTGTCTATTATTGTGACCTAGATGAAGATCAGATCAAATGTTATGACCAATTTATACAGAAATCTAGGTATTTCCAAAGGGTTCACATACACTACCGTTCAAAAGTTTGGGGTCACTTAGAAATGTCCTTGTTTTTGAAAGAAAAGCACATTTTTGGTACATTTAAAATAACATCAAATTGATCTGAAATACAGTGTAAACATTGCTAATGTTGTAAATTACTATTGTAGCTGGAAACGGCAGATCTTTAATGGAATATCTGCATAGGCATACGGCACTTTTGTTTGTGATAATATGCAAACCATTACCCAAAATATGCTGATTTCAAAGGTGATTGTCACCAAAAACTTTCTTAATTCATATGGAAAATTGAAATTCTGCTGGTTGTTAATTAAACTGCCTCTTTCAACGTCATGCTTGGTAGCAGAAGCCACAGTAGCCATTTTGGAATGTCACGTAGAACATCACATTGAACAACAAAGGAGCCTGATTGGCTGACTATCCTTTGTTGTTTAAAGGATAGTGGCTGGTGTGGCTTCTGCTACCTAGCATGAGGACAAAAAAGGCAGTTTAATATTTCAATCTTCTTGATTTATCATTTTGGATAATGGGATAATTAGGAGTACAGCAAAATCTTCCATCCCTGGATTGAGGTATGTTTTCCCAAACGTATCCCGCTCCGGCTCCACGCTGTCCACATTCTGGCAGCTGTGCGTTCCAACAGAAAAGGTTCAAGTCGAACAGTTCTGGCTAGGTTAATCACAGTGGTGTAAAGTACTTAAGTAAAAAGAAACTACTTAAGTAGTTTTTGGTGGTATCTGTACTTTACTATTTATATTATTGACAACTTTTACTTTTACTTCACTACATTCCTAAAGAAAGTAATATACTTTTTACTACGTTCATTTTACCTGACACCCAAAAGTACTCCTTACATTTTGAATGCTTAACAGGACAGGACAATGGTCTAATTCACTCACTTATCAAGACAACACATGGCCATCCCTTCTGCCTCTAATCTGGCGGACTCACTAAACACAAATGCATCTTTTGTAAATGATCTCGCTTTTACACCTGCATTGTTTGCTGTTTGGGGTTTTAGGCTGGGTTTCTGTACAGCACTTTGAGATATCAGCTGATGTACGAAGGGCTATATAAATAAATTTGATTTGATTTGATTTGATCTCTGAGTGTTGGAGTGTGCCCCTGGCTATCCATCAATTTTAAAAACAAGAAATTATTTATACTTTTACTTGTAATACTTAAGGTTATTTTAGCAATTACATTTACTCTTGATACGTAAGTATATTTAGAACAAAATACTTTTAGATTTTTACTGAAGTAGTATTTTACTGGGTAACTTTTACTTGAGTAACCTTCTATTAAGGTATCTATACTTTTACTCAAGTATGACAATTGGGTACTTCTTCCACCACTGGTTAATAGTCTCTCCCTCAGATCTCTCCCTCAGGTCTCTCCCTCACTGAACTGACAATGTGCATGTACCTCGTGAATGACCTTTACTGGTTCTGAAATAGACAGTGCTCACTTTTATAAAATAGGAAATTGCTACTGTATGCAAATGTCGTTGATCACTACAATAAAATAAGCCCCAAGTGGAAGGGAAACAGTCATCTGAAGCCCCATAGACTCCACTGAAAGCAGCTAAAACAAGCTCTATAAATCAATGCATGCACACACTCCTATTGAATATGCATTCACCTGCATTGTGAATAGGCCAAGGCTACATCTTGATTTACCCAGTTTATCAATAGAGATTTACCATTAAAATAAATTATTACCATTATGTTGTTGTGTAGTTAGATAGGTAAAAACAAAGTGCAATTCATTGTTTGATTGAATAATTGATTCATTAATGCACACATGGCTGTTTCTGAAATATTTTTATAATAATAATAATAATAATAATAATAATAATAATAATAATAATAATTAATAATATTGAACTATTGAACAGACCAGTAGCTGAGTGCATCTATCTGGATCAAATGCCATTATGTGAGTTTGGCTAAAACGCATCATTTTTTTGCTTAGTGATGGCATCGAATATAATCATACTTAACCTGGTATCGGTATCAAAGTCCAAATTCTGCTATCGTGACAACACTACTCCAACTTTCCTTTACCTGACGCCTTTACACTTAATCATACTTATACCCTCTATCCTCTTATGTCCCTACCACAAATCCATTACCACTTTACCCTCGATCCCCACCTTCCACTGCAATGTTATCCTTTATCCCTCTCTCTGGCCCCCTATTCCTAACTGAGGGAACAAAGTGAGCTAGGAGAGAGAGAGGGGGTGCCTGAGCATTGGAGGTCAGCGAGAGGGTATTCCCATCTTCTGTGGAGGCTTTTATTTCTGCAGGGCAACACAACCACTGAACCCTGCATTTGATATGGGCCACATGCTAGGGGTAGACTTAATGGACTTTAACTCCCTGCACCTACTGTATGGGCTGCCTTACTGTAAATATAAGCAGTCTGAAACTCTTGAAGTGCTCTTTGACCGATGTCTGTATATTCACTGTTTTGAAAATATACCTTTACATTAACTGGAGAAAATGTAACTTTCCTGGAAATGTAGAAATGTCAGGGATGATGACTGGCACTGGATCAAACGACCCTTCTTCAATTATAAGATCGACTGGTCCAAAAATTACAGATGAGGAGAAGTCTGTCAATAATAAAGGGCTGCCACAAAAAGTGATTTAGGAACATTACAATTGGCTCAGAACAGCGCAGCACGGCTGGCCTTTGGATGTACACAGTGAGCTAATATTAAAAATATGCATGTCAATCTCTCCTGGTTCAAATTGGAGGAGAGATTGACTTCATCACTACTTGTATTTATGAGAGGTATTGACATGTTGAATGCACCGAGCTGTCTGTTTCAACTACTGGCGTACAACTCGGACACCCACGCATAACCCACAAGACATGCCACAAGAGGTCTCTTCACAGTCCCCAAGTCCAGAACAGACTATGGGAGGCGCACAGTAATACATAGAGCCATGCCTACATGGAACTCTATTCCACATCAAGTAACTATGCAAGCAGTAAAAATAGATTTAAAAAACAGATAAAAAGATACCTTATGGAACAGTGGGGAATGTGAAGCAACACAAACATAGGCACAGACACCTGCATACACACACATTCATTTTGTACTGTAGATATGTGGTCGTGATGGAGTAGGGGCCTGAGGGCACAGAGTGTGTTGTGAAATCTGTGAATGTATTGTAATGTTTTTCAAATTGTATAAACTGCCTTAAATTAGCTGTACCCCAGGAAGCTAATGGAGATCCATAATAAATAATAATACAAATACAAATAATATTCTGAGCAGAGTGTTTTATAAGGTGTCCTGACATGCTGCTTTCTGCCATTTTAATTAAATGTTTCATTCCTAGTTACCTTGCTCAATCTCACTTCTGGTTTCTGGGTTACCTGTGTTTTTCTCCTTCGTAAAAACCTACTTCCAGTATCAAGCTTGTTAGTCTGTCACGACTTCCGCCGAAGTCGGTCCCTCTCCTTTTTCGGGCGGCGTTCTGCGGTCGACGTCACCTGTATTCTAGCCATCGCTGCTCCAGTTTTCCTCGCATTTCCAGCATAAGGCGCTCGCCAATTCAGGCGCGGCTGAGAAATTCATAGACAGATCATTTCCCCATAGTTTAGGGATCCCCATTGTTCCCGTGGCTAAGCCCTTCCCAGTTCATGCCTTAGACAGTCGACCAATAGGGTCAGAGTTAATTAGGGAGGCCACCGCTCTCCTGGGAATGGTGACGCAGGGGGGTCACAAGGAGAGAATCAGTCTCTTCCTCAGTGACTCTCCTGCATTTCCCGTGGTGCTAGGCCTATCCTGGTTAGCCTGTCATGACCCCACTGTTTCATGGCAATGGAGGGCTTTCACGGGCTGGTCGCGAGAGTGCTCGGGGAGGTGTTTAGGGGTTTCCGTTGGTGCTACTATGGTGGAAAGTCCAGACCAGGTCTCCACCGCGCGCATTCCCCCCGAATATTCAGATTTGGCTCTTGCCTTCTCCAAAAAGAAGGCGACTCAATTACCACCCCATCGTCGGGGGGATTGTGCGATAAACCTCCAGGTAGACACCACACTTCCCAGGAGTCACGTGTATCCCCTGTCACAGGCAGAGACAGCGGCTATGGAGACATAAGTCTCAGAATCTCTGCGTCAGGGGTACATTCGGTCCTCCACTTCATCTGCCTCCTCAAGTTTATTTTTTGTGAGTAAGAAGGAGGGAGGTCTGCATCCGTGTATTGACTATCGAGCCCTTAACCAGATCAGATCTCAGGAGCGCTTATAACCTGGTGCGTATCCAGGACGGAGATGAGTGGAAGACAGCGTTCAGTACCACCTCAGGGCATGGTACTGAGTACCTCGTCATGCCGTACCGGTGAGTGAATGCTCCATCAGTCTTCCAAGCCTTTGTGGACGAGATTTTCAGGGACTTGCGTGGGCAGGGTGTAGTGGTGTATATCGATGACATTCTGATATACTCCGCTGCACTTGCCGAGCATGTGTCCTTGGTGCGCAAGGTGCTTGGTCGACTGTTGGAGCATGACCAGTATGTCAAGGCTGAGAAATGCCTGTTCTTCCAGCAGTCCGTCTCCTTCTTAGGATACCGCATTTCCACCTCAGGGGTGGAGATGGAGAGTGACCGCATTTCAGCCGTGCGTAATTAGCCGACTCCTACCACGGTAAAGGAGGTGCAGCGTTTTTTAGGGTTTGCCAATTACTACCGGAGGTTTATCCTGGGTTTTGGTCAGGTAGCGGCTCCCATTACCTCACTGCTGAAGGGGGGCCCAGTGCGTTTGCAGTGGTCACCTAAGGGCTCTGTTTACCTCGGCTCCCATGCTGGCGCATCCAGATCCCTCTTTGGCGTTCATGGTGGAGGTGGACGCGTCCGAGGCTGGGATAGGAGCCATGCTCTCAGCCCTTGGGAACGCCACCAAAGCTTCGCCCCTGTGCCTTCTCCTTGAAGAAGCTCAGCCCGGCGGAGCGAAACTATGATGTGGGGGACCGGGAGCTGTTGGCTGTGGTCAAGGCGTTGAAGGTGTGGAGACATTGGCTTGAGGGGGCTCAACACCCTTTTCTCATTTGGACTGACCACCGCAACCTGGAGTACATCCAGGCAGCGAGGAGACTGAATCCTCGTCAGGCAAGGTGGCCATGTTTTTTACCCGTTTTGTTTTCACCCTTTCTTTCAGACCAGGTTCCCAGAATGTTAAGGCAGACTCATTGTCCCGGCTGTATGACACAGAGGAGTGGCCCATGGATCCTACCCCATACTCCTGGCCTCCTGCCTGGTGGCACCGGTAGTATGAGAGCTGGACGCGGACATTGAGCGGGCGTTACGTGCAGAGCCTGCTCACCTGCAGTGTCCCGCTGGGCGTCTGTACATTACGTCTGCTGTCCGTGACAGGCTGATCTATTGGGCCCACGCATCTCCCTCCTCTGGTCATCCAGGCATCGGCCGGATGGTGCGCCTTCTGAGTGGGAAGTACTGGCGGCCCACCCTGGCTAAGGATGTGAGGGTTTATGTTTCCTCCTGCTCGGTGTGTGCCCAGTGTAAGGCTCCTAGGCACCTGCCCAGAGGTAAGCTACACCCCTTACCTGTTCCACAAGGGCCTTGGTCGCACCTGTCGGTCGATTTCCTCACCGATCTTCCTCCCTCACAGGGTAACACCACGATCCTGGTCATTGTGGACCATTTTTCAGAGTCAGTAGAAAGGCCTCTTTAGTGTTCTAAGTTTTCATAACTGTGACCTTAATTGCCTACCGTCTGAAAGCTGTTAGTGTCTTAATGACCGTTCCACAGGTGCATGTTCATTAATTGTTTATGGTTCATTGAACAAGCATGGGAAACAGTGTTTAAACCCTTTACAATGAAGATCTGTAAAGTTATTTGGATTTTTACGAATTAACTTTGAAAGACAGGGTCCTGAAAAAGTGACTCTCAACCGGACTGGGCTATGTGAAGCTAGCTACAATAATGATTAGGCACAATAGTGGAATTTGCAGTTTGCCTTCAAAATAAAAGTATGCCATTGCCAGTAATGCAAAAGAAAACAAATAGTTGAATTATGCCATACTTTTATTTTGAAGGCTAACCGCCAAGCCGACTTGTCGCTGATCCTTATTGTGGCTATCTTCAAATAGATAGGTCCGACCAATAGAGTCGGTCCGATCAAATAGAACTGTCTTATAATTTATGGTTATTTTAGATGATGACAGTTAGCTATATAGTTAGCTACTGAAACAGATTATGTCGTCTTATTTGACATGTCAAATAGTGTTATTTGACGTGTCAATTAGTGTTATTTGACGTGTATCTTTTTTGACACGCAAAGACCCAAACGGCGTTCCATAGAAATTCTGGTTGAGAATGAAACGACTGAACAAATGAACAACAAAACAGCACAGCAAGTAAGTGAAAGAAATTGGTTTTGATTATGTTTTACTGGTAATGGAGACATATGTTAATGCAAACAAAATAACTTTTTGGTCAGTGTTGTGTGTGTGTAACCTTTTATTTAACTAGGCAAGTCGGTTAAGAACACAATCGTATTTACAATGACGGCCCGGACAACGCTGGGCCAATTGTGCGCCACCCTATGGGACTCTCAGTCCCGGCCGGACGTGTTACAGCCTGAATTCGTAGTAGTAGGAGCCTGTAGTAATGCCTCTTGCACTGAGATGCAATGCCTTAGACCGCTGTGTCCATGTGTGTTTGTGTTAACTATCTAACTGTACTAGAACGGTTAAAAGGCAGCGAAATACCAAGGAACATATTGGATAACGTTATCGGCCAAAAATGTCATATCGGTGCATCACTAGATAAAACGTCCTAGTGCTCATTGGCCAGTTGACATAAACATTACACAACAAGTCGGAAATTGCAAATTCAACAATGAGTGTTTTGCAAGGAAGCAGTGGCTAACTGCAAGCATCTCAAAGCAATCACTATTTTGTTTCCCCTGCCTGCTGGGTTTAAGGATTTAAAGCATCTGTCTGAAAGGGTCTCAAAACATCACGTATAGATATAACGGATGTGAAACGGCTAGCTTAGTTAGCGGTGCGCGCTAAATAGCGTTTCAATCGGTTACGTCACTTGCTCTGAGGCTTTGAAGTAGTAGTTCCCCTTGCTCTGCAAGGGCCGCGGCTTTTGTGGAGCGATGGGTAACGATGCTTCGTGGGTGACTGTTGTAGATGTGTGCAGAGGGTCCCTGGTTCGCGCCCGGGTATGGGTGAGGGGACGGACGTAAAGTTATACTGTTACATTGATGCTGTTGACCCGGATCCCTGGTTGCTGCGGAAAAAAGGAGGAAGGTCAAAAGGTGGGTGAGTGTAACGGATGTGAAACGGCTAGCTTAGTTAGCGGTGCGCGCTAAATAGCGTTTCAATCGGTTACGTCACTTGCTCTGAGACCTTGAAGTAGTAGTTCCCCTTGCTCTGCAAGGGCCGCGGCTTTTGTGGAGGATGGGTAACGATGCTTCGTGGGTGACTGAACCAGATGTGTGCAGAGGGTCCCTGGTTCGCACCCGGGTATGGGCGAGGGGACGGTCTAAAGTTATACTGTTACATAGACAACACTGCTAAACTCGGATTACTGGGGAAACGTTATGGCTCAGCTAGACGCCACATATAGACGAGTCATCTACCTTCACAACCAACAAATGGAGGAGAATAGGTAGGGGAGAATTATATCATGCATTAAATTGTGTGTCAATTGTGAGACAGCACTGCGAGGCCATGGCGTGTCGACCACCCCTTGAACCCAGGCATTTTCAGGTGCATTTTTGAGACCATGTGTGAAGGAGATTACAGGCTTCATAGGCATTATGACGACCAACCAATTTTTAAGGGTACATCAAGCGCCATCCCAAACTAATTTTGGGATTGTGTGTATGAAGCGTACAGAGAAGCTATAGCTAAGGAGGTGTCTGAGACTCCTGTTGGCCTCTCCAACACCACCAAAGAAGCCCTGGCACCAATGAATGTCAAGGAGAAGCTGGTTGCACAAACTTACAAGAGGGCAGCGGTAATAAGTGGTAATGTACGTGGTGTCCAAATGCTACTGAAGAATTCCTTTGCAACCGTAGAACTACCGTGTGCTATCAAGCAATGACCTGTTGGCAACCAGGAGAAGTTGAAAAGGGAGCTGTTCACTGTCTACCGGCATCCTGAGCTGCACACTGGAAAGACAGCACTATCTTTATTGAAATCACTCTACAAGAACGACTTGCAGGAGGCCTTGTCTGAGATGGTCTCTCTTCTCAAAATCCTCATCACCCCTTTGATGACAGAAATAAAGTCAGAAATAAACTTTTCCACCCTTAAAAGGATAAAACCTTTATACGCAACTCCATGGGCCAGAAAAGGTTAAATGCATTGGCCATGCTGTCAATCCAGCATGACTTCATCCAGAGAATGCCAGACTTTGATGACAAAGTAATTGAGAAGTTTAGATTTTGAATTTACTGAACATGAATGTAAAAATGTTTGTGTATGGTTCAAAAGTAAAAACTCATGTCGACATTCACTATTATTGAAAGATAATGCAGTTCTTATCAAGTTACACAAATACATAAGGAGTCAGTAGAAACAATATTTATTTAAGCCATAAGCTCCCCTCAGCCATAAGCTCCACTCTAGGGACAGCTTTATCTAGACCCTAAAAGTTTGAGGGCACTGTTTGTCAACGTTATAGTGCATTTAATGTATTGTTTAGAGTTGTGTAGTGGTTTTGCTGGCATGCATCTAAAAGAAATGTTGTTTGCCCCACCAAGATTGACATGCTAAAATCTCCACTGAGTGTAACGTTACTGCATGATTGTAGTGGGTTTACTAACGTGTTAGTTCTATTAGCTATGTTGACTGTGACGATACTTTAGCTAAAATGGTGACAACGATGTAGGCTTTGTGTAGCGGTTTGGCTTGGAAAGTTTATTTTGCCTGGTCAGAAGGGGAAGAGGTGAGAGAAGGAGAGTGCATAGATGCCAGAAGGAATACAACGTGGCTGCTATGTTTACGTGTGATCAGGGGTGTATTCATTCCGCCAATTCTGTGGAAAAACGTTTCTTAAACCGAAGCAAACGGAACCACACAGGGATAAACATACATTAATTTTTCCAATAGATACTCTCGTTGTCAACTGTTGGACTAATGATTACACCCTATATCAGCTAGATGCAGGCAAGAGTGTGCAAGGCGGTGTTGAATGTCACTGCCCTGTCCTTGTGTCACCTCAAATGTGTCTCTTGACCTGTGTGCACCTACGTTGTTAATAGGCTAGGTTGAAGCAACCTCATGATGATACATTGAACTGGGTGAATGGAATATGAATGAGAGTCATCTGATATGCTGTAATAGAAATAAGGCCAAGCTCATAAAAAATAAATTGTCCTCCCTCGTCTTAAATGGCAATGACTGTCATTGTACTTGAGTAAAAGTCTAAAAGTATTTGGTTTTAAATATACGTAAGTATCAATAGTAAATGTAATTGCAAAAATATACTTAAGTATCCAAAGTGAAAGTAAAAGTATACATTTTAGTAAATATACTTTGTATCCCACTTGAGTAAATGAGGGATACAAAGTATATTGAAAGCAGGTGCTTCCACACAGGTGTGGTTCCTGAGCTAACTGAGCAATTATCATCACATCATGCTTAGAGTCATGTATAAAAATGTCTGGGCGAGCCATTATTTTGGCTAACATGGCTATGCCCCCATAGGATGACAATGCCCCCATCCACACGGCACGGATGGTCACTGAATGGTTTGATGAGCGTGAAAACGATGTAAACCATATGCCATGGCCGTCTCAGTCACCAGATCTCAACCCAATTGAACACTTATGGGAGAATCTGGAGCTGTGCCTGAGACAGCGTTTTTCACCACCATCAACAAAACACAAGATTATGGAATTTCTTGTGGAAGAAGGGTGTCGCATCCCTCCAATAGTGTTCAAGACACTTATAGAATCTATGCCAAGGTGCATTGAAGCTGTTCTGGCTCGTGTTTGCCTAACGCCCTATTAAGAGTCTTTATGGTGGTGTTTCCTTTGGCTGTTTACCTACAGTACCAGTAAAAAGTTTTGACACACCTATTCATTGATGGGATTTTCTTTATTTGTACTATTTTCTGCATTTTAAATTGGTAGTGAAGACATAAAAACTATGAAATAATACACATGGAATCATGTAGTAACCAAAAGTGTTAAACAAATTCAAATATATTTTATATTTGAAATTATTCCAGGTAGCCACCCTTTGCTTTGATGACAGATTTGCACACTCTTGGCATTATCTCAACCAGTTTCATGAGGTAGTCACCTGGAATGCTTTTACAGCAGTCTTGAAGGAGTTCCCACATATACTGAACTTTTCCTTCACTCTGCAATCCAACTCATCCCAAACTATCTAAATTGGGTTGAGGTTGGGTGATTGTGGAGGCCAGGTCATCTGATGCAATACTCCATCACTCTACTTCTTGGTCAAATAGCCCTTACGTAGCCTGGAGGTGTGTTTTGTGTCATTGTCCTTTTGAAAAAGAAATGTTAGTCCCACTGAGTGCAAACCAGATTGATGCTGTATCCCTGGAGTGGTAGCCATGCTGGTTAAGTGTGCCTAAATTCTAAATAAATCAGACAGTGTCACCAGCGAAGCTCCCTCACACCACCACACCTCCTCCTCCGTGCTTCACGGTGGGAACCACACATGCAGAGATCATCCGTTCACCTACTCTGCATCTCTCAAAGCTAGAAATCTCAAATATGGACTCATCAGACCAAAGGACAGATTTACACCGGTCTAATGTCCATTGCTCGGGTTTCTTGGCCCAAGCAAGTCTCTTCTTATTATGGGTGTCCTTTAGTAGTGGTTTCTTTGCAGCAATTTGACCATGAAGGCCTGATTCAAGCAGTCTCCTCCGATTAGTTGTTGTTGAGATGTGCAATCTGAGGTGCAGTTAATTGCCAATTTTCGAGGCTGGTAACTCTAATGAATTATCCTCTGCAGCAGAGGTAACTTTGGGTCTTCCTTTCCTGTGGCGGTCCTCATGAGTGCCAGTTTCATCATAGTGCTTGATGGTTTTTGCAACTGCACTTGAAGAAACTTTCAAAGTTCTTGACATTTTCCTGACCTTCATCTTATAGTAACGATGGACTTTTAACAAGGCACACCTGCTAACCAAAATATAGAGAAAACAGAGATATTAAAGGTCAGAGCGTGACAGTACCCCCTCCAATGTGCGGACTCCCAGCCGCAAACCTGAACCTATAGGGGAGGGTCCAGGTGGGCATCTACCCTCGGTGGAGGCTCCAGTTCTGGACGCAGCCACCCCTCCTTATTCTGATCCCTCTGAATTTGTAAAACCGGACCGTGGATCATCGCCGGAGGCTCTGTACTGCGGATCATCGCTGGAGACCCCGGACTGGGGATTGCCGCTGGAGGCTCCGGACTGCGAATCGCTGCTGGAGGCTCTGGACTGGGGATCGCCGCTGGAGGTTCCGGACTGGGGATCGTCGCTGGAGGCTCCGGACTGGGGATCATCACTGGAGGCTCCGGACTGAGGATCGTCGCTGGAAACTCCGGACTGTGGCCCGTCGCTGGAGGTTCCGGACTGTGGCCCGTCGTTGGAGGTTCCGGACTGTGGCCCGTCGTTGGAGGTTCCGGACTGTGGCCCGTCGTTGGAGGTTCCGGACTGTGGCCCGTCGTCGGAGGTTCCGGACTGTGAAACGTCGCCGGAATCTCTGGACTGGGTACTGTCGCCGGAAGCTCTGGACTGGGTAATGTCGCCGGAAGCTCTGGACTGCAGAGGCACACTGGATACCTGGTGCATGGTGCCGGCACTGGTGGTACCGGGCTGAAAACACGCACCTCAGGGCGAGTGCGAGGAGGAGGTGTTACAGGATTTATATTCCTCTATGTTTTATTACCCAATTAAAATTAAGCACTCTGTCAATTCATAAGAATTTGTAAGACTCTTATTTGTATAAAATGGACAGAGACCCGTCTTAAAAATCAACCAGCAGCGTTTATTCTCGAGAGTACTGCTCATGATACATTTTACCACAGGTTCTAAACTGAAAATGACGTCATTAGTTTTCGTAACACCCCATCTCATCAACCAGGAGTACAATGGCTGTATAGTTCTAAAGCTTTCCCACATCGTCTCTCCCTACTAAGATAATTTACAACGCAAGCCAAGGTCATTCATTTCTACCAAGGAACAGACAGTCATTGTTCTACTTCTTGATTATATTTACACACATTATATTCAGTCCTAGGATTATAAAGAAAATTCATACATATACAGTAACATAATAGTATTCTGATTGATCAGTCCTGATTGAAATGTATACATAATTAGTCATTATTGATAGTCATTACGTACTGGACCCTGGAGGCGCACTGGAGGCCTGGTGCGTGGTGCCGGCACTGGTGGTACCGGGCTGGAGACACGCACCTCAGGGCGAGTGCGGGGAGGAGACACAGGACATACTGGACCGTGGAGGCGCATTGGTGATCTGCAACGTAGCGCTGGCTCAAATCGTCCTGGCTGCATAATCTCTACATAACACGGTGCCTGACCAGTCACACGCCCCCCACGGTAAGCACGAGGAGTTGGCTCAGGTCTCCAACCTGACTCAGCCAATCTCCTCGTGTTCCCCCCCCAAAAGAATATTGGGGCTGCCTCTCGTGCTTGCCTCGTTTGCATTTCTCCTCATAATATTGCCGTTCCGCTTTCGCTGCCTCTATTTCTTCCTTCGGAAGGCAATACTCCCCCGCCTGCGTCCAGGGTCCTGCCCCATCCAGAATCTCTTCCCATGTCCATTCCTCCTAAACATGCTGCTTGGTCCTTTTGTGGTGGGTTCTTCTGTCATGATCGTTGTAAATATCGGACCAAGGCGCAGCGTGGTAAACGTACATTCTTCTTTATTATAAGAACGAACACTGAACAAACGAACAAAATAACAAAACGAACAGTGAAGCTAATATAAGTAGTGCAGACAGGCAACTAAACATAGAACAAGAACCCACAAACACAAAAGGGAAATGGCTACCTAAATATGATCCCCAATCAGAGACAACAATAAACAGCTGCCTCTGATTGGGAACCATACCAGGCCACCATAGACATACATACTAGCTAGACCTACAAAACCCCTAGACATAGAAAACCCCTAGACAATACAAACACTAGCATACCCACCCTCGTCACACCCTGACCTAACCAAAATATACAGAAAACAGAGAAATTAAAGGTCAGAGCGTGACAAAATATATTATAGCTGTTACCATTGTTTTGAGATAATGTATAGGAAATCATTTTGAAATTGAATCGATTAGATGCTGTGACCAATTAACAAAATTAAAAGTCTTGATTGATAGTTGCTAATGAATAGTACGGGGGAAATGCAATCCATATGGCTGAGGTATTGACAGCTTTCTTTCCTTTGATTTCCCATAAGAAATCAGTTAAACTGTTGTAGAATGTCTGTAATATATGTATACGATGTGTATGAATGTAGTTTGTACACTAATACTGGAGTAGAATGTGATAAGAATGACTTACTTAATTTGGCTAGTTGGACTACCATGATGGTGTAGCTCTAAAACATCCATCTAAAACCACTGGCAATTTATTATTGGTACGAGATATAAATGTATTCCTGTTGACAAACCAAACATTCTTGCCCCACAACGGGTTATGGATGATCTCCTATGGTTTGTGGACTCCTATGCCAGGATGGGCTGCTGATTGGACATTTTATTCTGGAGACATGCTGTCAGGTGACAGCACATGACAGGTGGTTAAAGACAATCAAGGAGAGTGAAAATAACTCAAACCCCAGGATATTTGAAAGACAATGAGAAATGTAGAGGATTTGCCATTAATTAATTTTTTATAGTTAGAAGCATTAAAAAGTAAATAACCTCCAGCTGGAAGCCTGTTTGGGCTAGAGAGGGAACTGGGAGGGGTAACAGGGAGCCCCCCTGTTGAACCCCATATACGATGGGGTGGGGGTGCACATTGTACGTTTATACAGGATTCCTGATTGGACTGCATGGCATCCGTAAGGGCCCCTGATCCATAAAGGACACGTGTAATGGGCCATTGGAGTGTATTTCATCACACACACATATAAATACACACACACACACATGTTATCTTATTCTATCCTCGTTGGGACCTAAAATTAATTTCCATTCAAGATCCTATTTTTCCTTACCCTAATCCTAACCCTAACCCTAACCTTAACCTGTAAACCTAACCCAAACCCTAAACCCAACTCCTAACCTTAAACCTAAAACAGCCTTTGTCCTCATGGAGACGTGGGAAATCATAACCCAGTTTTCCATTTTCTAACTGTTTTTCGCTCTGGAACGTTTTGATTTTCATTTACTTTCTGCTCAAATCCCTGACTGCAAGAAGTGATTTAAATTGTTACTGTTATAGTGTTCAGTATCAATAACTCCTCAGAAATCCAATTTGGCAATCTCGCTGATATTTCCTGATAGTCGGAATTCAACTGAGAGGAATTTGTTGTTTAGCCATCAGTATTTCCTCAGGTGGTACACATACACGTTTTCCAACACAATTCCAACAAAACTTCCAAACAGGCTAAATTAACTTGTGCAGAGAAATGATAACTGCAGACGGCTATTTGATTGCTTGAGGCAACTAAAAACACTGTTAGCAAAGAGTGTTTCAGCTCAGCATGCTGAATCTGTGTCATCAGCAGTGCTGAGGACTTGTGCTAGTTTCCCTGAGACTCTCCTGGCAACTGTTCAGGGCACAGAAGCCCAGATTAATCTAGGAAACGCCTTGTATTTTTCTTTATCGAAAACCACCAATAAGGAACTCAACCAGCCCGCCAATCGCAATTGAGCAGTAATGAATTTCTTCCTGGGTGCTTGGGTGGGCGTTTTCCAGGTGGAGGATGAATATGATGAGGATGCTGCGTTATGCTGCGGCCCCACTGGTCCCCTGGGATACACGCACTACTAGTCTGATTTTAAAAACAGACTTCACCAGACTGGAAACCAGGCATAGACAGTAATGACAAGAACCTGTGGAAACACAAGGCTGAGTGAAAGGGAGATAGAAAGGAGGGGATGACGAGAGAGAGAATGATCGAAGGAGAGAAGGAAGCAAACGGGGGAAGAGCAGGGAAGGGGAAAGGGTTTCTAACTCCCCCATGGCATACAGGATGGGAATCGATAGGGTAAAGTGTCCTTTAATGTCCGGTGCTTCCAAGCGAATAGGCTCACCAATGAGCGGTGTGAACATCAACACAATCATACTGTACCATAGGGGACCATTCAGATAACAGGTGGCCAAACAGCCTCTGCAGCCTGAGGCTGCTGCAGTAGTTTATAAAACCAGATTGAAACGATACGCCTTTCCTTGTCCCTAATCTAAACATTTGAGCAATTATGAAGATCATTTGGAAGGGTATTTGCCGGGCAAGCAATTAGATGAGCTAAGTCATTGGTGCTGCTATGTAAGCCATCCATCAGTGTGTAGCACGCTGCAGGTTCAGATGTCATTAGCTGGGGGTTTTGTCTGTTCTTGTCGGGAGATGACGGGAACAGTCCCTCAGAGGCCCATAATAAATCTGTCCGTGCTCCTGATTCACTGGGCTGTAAACGTCTCAGTGACTGTGTGATTACAGGGCCGGTGCCGCCCGAGTCTCCGCTATCTGGGCCTGGGCTGAGTAGGTCTGCCTGGGAAGAGATGAAGTGAAGAAAGACAGAGTCCTGTTATTACCCAGGACAGGCACCAACACCACTACACTGTACAGTAGACTGCTGTAGTGTGGAGGGAAAAGGCTCTGCATGACAGAACAACACCCCAGGTCACAAGATGCTGCAGAGCCAATGAAAACTTAACAAGGTGGTACATTTGTAACTATCTTTCATTGCTATTATTATCTATCCTATGAACTGACACTTTTTATCCAAGCCTTCCCAAACGCAGCAGGTATTTATATGGCATAGTTACATAGTTACATAGTAGGTAAATTTTCCTCAAGGGCAAAGAGGAGCATCATGCCACTCCTTTAGTTAAACTTGCTACCCTCTGTAAACTCATTGGTTATATCTGCATTGCGTGTTTCATTCTTTAATCTAATCAACCTACTAATAGACCAATTAGTCAACTTCTTAGTAAACCTAATGTGCCTCTGCTCACTGATGTCTGCCTGACTATTGAACATTTCCATGAGTACTTGACAGAGTAACTTCAGTTAATCATCTCCAGCTTGCAGAACAGAAGCACCTGTTTTCCTGAGGTTTTAAAGTGCTTGGCACAGCAGAGAGACCACAGCCATTTGATGAATGGGAAACTTGAGTAGAAGTGGCAGTTGGTAACTGCATCATATATTGTGAAGTGACCATATAGAGAGAGCTCCAAATTGAAAATCAATGCAAGGTTTATGGCCATTTAACCAGAAAATATGCTGTCTCAGGGGGTCACAGTGTGTATATACACAGGCTTATCTCCTGTCTGAAATCATAACAGACAGTCAACACATTAAACACATGCTTTTGTTTAGCTTCACTGTTGAAAGGGAATGTCAGCTATGTGTCTATGAATATTCAATACTTCACATGCATGGCAAGCTTATTGCTGATGAATTAATTGCTGAGCGTAGCAGCTTGCCTTCTTCTAACTGCTAACAGATTGCTTGGGTTTGGGAGAATCTCAGAATGAGGTCATTTGTACTTCTTGCATATAGTCTATATAGACAGACGCATATAAAGAAGTTATCAGCTCAAAACTGTTCGCTGCTCTGGCCCCCCAATGGTGGAACAAACTCCCTCACGACGCCAGGACAGCGGAGTCAATCACCACCTTCCGGAGACACCTGAAACCCCACCTCTTTAAGGAATACCTAGGATAGGATAAAGTAATCCTTCTCACCCCCCCCCCCCCTTAAAAGACCTAGATGCACTATTGTAAAGTGGCTGTTCCACTGGATGTCATAAGGTGAAAGCACCAATTTGTAAGTCGCTCTGGATAAGAGCGTCTGCTAAATGACTTAAATGTAAATGTAATCAGCTGAATGCAAAAACAGCTCCTTTGGGGTCTCATTTTTATCTCATCAGAAAAGAAAGATGCAACAGAAAGATGCAACAGCCTTTTCCCGTCAGAAAATGTCATGCTCTATCTTCCAAAACCACACTGTCAGGCTTGGAAGAGTGATGGGTGTGGAGTCAGGCGCAGAGAGCAGAGGATTTGGAAAAAACACTTTATTCCGTACAATCACAGCGGACAAAGAGGGTGACGCCGAACACAGGCGTAAAATACACATCTACTACACTGGTACATACGCTGTACAGCGGAAAATCCAAAAGACAGGAACACTCCTGGACCAAAAACAGCAAACAAGCCCGAACACAGGCGGGCTAACTGAACTTAACTAACCCCAACCCAAAACCACAAACAAGGAGCAGGTGAAACCAATTAGACCAAACAAAACGAAAAGGGGAAAAGGGATCGGTAGCAGCTAGTAGACCAGCGAGGACCACCACCGAGCGCCACCCGAACGGGAAGGGGAGCCAACTTCGGTGATATTCGTGACACACACTCAGTTTGACACATTTTATTTAATGGAAAGGCTCACAAGCTGCTTCTCTCAAGTTCGTCTGAACCAACTCTGTATAGTCTCTTTTCACAGCTAGGTCTGGATTAGACACATGTAGGCCTTGTCCGATGGTGGGGGATGGCAGCAGTACAGCACTGTAATTGTCCCTGACAGAGTGAAAGTGTGCTGCCTCTACTAATAGGGACTTGCATTGTGTTGGCCATGTCAATCACTGGCAGTCTCTATGGGGGTACCACAGGGTTCAATTCTCGGGCTGACTTTTTTCTCTGTATATATCAATGATGTCGCTCTTGCTGCGGGGGATTCCTTGATTGATCCACCTCTACGCAGACGACACCATTCTGTATACATCTGGCCCATCTTTGGACACTGTATTAACAAACCTCCAAACGAGCTTCAATGCCATACAACACTCCCTCCGTGGCCTCCAACTGCTCTTAAACGCTAGTAAAACTAAATGCATGCTCTTCAACCGATCACTGCCCGCACCCGCCCGCCCGACTAGCATCACTACTCTGGACTGTTCTAACTTGGAATTTGTGGACAACTAAAAATACCTAGGTGTCTGGCTAGACTGTAAACTCTCCTTCCAGACTCATAATAAACATCTCAATCCAAAATGAAATCTACAATCAGCTTCCTATTTTGCAACAAAACCTCCTACACTCAAGCTGCCAAACATACCCTCGTAAACCTGACCATCCTACCCATCCTCGACTTCGGCAATGTAATTTACAAAACAGCCTCCAACACTCTACTCAACAAACTGGATGCAGTCTATCACAGTGCCATCCGTTTTGTCACCAAAGCCCCATATACCACCCACCACTGCGACCTGTATGCTCTCGTCAGCTGGCCCTCGCTACATATTCGTTGCCAGACCCACTGGCTCCAGGTCATCTATAAGTCTGTTCTAGGTAAAGCTCCGCCTTATCTCAGTTCACTGGTCACCATAACAACACCCTCCCGTAGCACGCGCTCCAGCAGGTATATCTCACTGGTCATCCCCAAAGCCAAAACTTCCTTTGGCTGCCTTTCCTTCCAGTTCTCTGCTGCCAATGACTGGAACGAATTGCAAAAATCTCTGAAGTTGGAGACTTATATCTCCCTCACTAACTTTAAGCATCAGCTATCTGAGCAGCTTATCGATCGCTGCAGCTGTACACAGCCCATTTGTAAACAGCCCATCCAACTACCTACCTCATCCCCATATTGTTTTATTTACTTTTTTGCTCTTTTGCATGCTAGTATTTCCAGTATTTCTACTTGCACATCATCATCTGCACATCTATTACTCTAGTGTTAATTTGCTAAATTGTAATTACTTCGCTACTATGGCCTATTTCTTGCCTAACCTCCTTACGCCATTTGCACACACTGTATGTAGACTTTTTCTATTGTGTTATTGACTGTACGTTTGTTTATTCCATGTGTAACTCTGTGTTGTTTTTTGCTTTGCTTTATCTTGGCCAGGTCGCAGTTGTAAATGAGAACTTGTTCTCACCTGGCCTACCTGGTTAAATAAAGGTGAAATAATAAAAAATATTTTAAAAATCTGCTCTGTAGGCTGGACCAGGCTCGGCTGGGATACACCAGCCAATGACACACGCTGAATAAAATTGTTCTGTTTTCGTAATAACCTGTCGCCATGGCATTTTCTAGGTGACAGCCTGCATGCATGGAATTGGCAAGAGTTCCACCGCTGATGTTTAGCTGATTGGATGTTGAACCCTAACCTCCCTACCTCAAACTCAAACCCAGCAGTGACCGACGGGGCAACAGATGAAAAAAGATAAGCCTTCAGTAAAAGGCAGATCATCGCAATTGAAATGCTGTGTTTCCTCAGTCAAAGTAAGAGCATGTTTGGCCTTTCTGAGGTGAATTATACGATTATTCAGGCTAGAGACTCATCTTGCTGCACAAGGTCACAAATACATTAGTAGGCAGTTGAGGTAAATAGGTTGTTTGGAGGAAGATTGAATCATAAAAATTCACATTCAATAATTCTAGAACTCCATTACTCTGGCCTGTGTTTTACCAGCCGAATTCTCCTGCCTTTCCACGTTATTTTCCATTCCATGCCTGTATTGAGATTAGGTAATGTCTTGTTTTTAAAGCACTATTGATATAGCAATAGAGGACCGGGATACGGTTGCTTTATCTTCTTTATGTGCCCATTTCTCTCCTTACCATGTCATTACCAGGGCTCTGTTGGACTGACCGCCTCTCCCCCACCACAGATTGTTCAATAGGAACTCATAGGGAGTGGGAGGATCGGGGTGAAAACACCGTCCAATATACCTGCCACCAGGAGGCCTGGAGGGATGTACTGGTAGGTTTGGAAGACATACTCTCATTCGTGTTAGTGAGTTTATATCTGTTTCGATCAATCTCTACATCTCTTGGATTGTCAAATTAACTGAACAAAAAGGTTTTTACTGCTTTTATTTCCTACAATAGACTATGTATTATGTGTTCAGTTTGTACATTAGTGATGAAGTGGAATTACATTCAGTATTTCACCCCACATTCAGTACTCCACCCCACGTTCAGTATTTCACCCCACATTCAGTATATCACCTCACTCTCAGTATTCCACCACACATTCAGTACTCCACCCCACGTTCAGTACTCCACCCCACGTTCAGTATTTCACCCCACATTCAGTATATCACCTCACTCTCAGTATTCCACCCCACATTCAGTACTCCACCCCACGTTCAGTACTCCACCCCACGTTCAGTATTTCACCCCACGTTCAGTATTTCACCCCACATTCAGTATATCACCTCACTCTCAGTATTCCACCCCACATTCAGTACTCCACCCCACGTTCAGTACTCCACCCCACGTTCAGTATTTCACCCCACGTTCAGTATTTCACCCCACATTCAGTATATCACCTCACTCTCAGTATTCCACCCCACATTCAGTACTCCACCCCACGTTCAGTACTCCACCCCACGTTCAGTATTTCACCCCACGTTCAGTATTTCACCCCACATTCAGTATATCACCTCACTCTCAGTATTCCACCCCACATTCAGTACTCCACCCCACGTTCAGTACTCCACCCCACGTTCAGTATTTCACCCCCGTTCAGTATTTCACCCCACATTCAGTATATTCACTCTCAGTATTCCACCCCACATTCAGTACTCCCATTCAGGACTCCACCCAACGTTCAGTATTTCACCCCATATTCAGTATTTCACCCCACCTGTAAGTGGTTAATTTAATGTGTACATGAATTTAGTGTGATTTGTTGCACATTGAAAACTGCTTTGTGTTGAAAGCAGAAATGTATTATGTGTTCAGTTTGTACATTAGTGATGAAGTGGAATTACATTCAGTATTTCACCCCACATTCAGTACTCCACCCCACGTTCAGTATTTCACCCCACATTCAGTATATCACCTCACTCTCAGTATTCCACCCCACATTCAGTACGTTCAGTACTCCACCCCACGTTCAGTACTCCACCCCACGTTCAGTATTTCACCCCACATTCAGTATATCACCTCACTCTCAGTATTCCACCCCACATTCAGTACTCCACCCCACGTTCAGTACTCGTTCAGTACTCCACCCCACGTTCAGTATTTCACCCCACGTTCAGTATTTCACCCCACATTCAGTATATCACCTCACTCTCAGTATTCCACCCCCATTCAGTACTACGTTCAGGACTCCACCCAACGTTCAGTATTTCACCCCATATTCAGTATTTCACCCCACCTGTAAGTGGTTAATTTAATGTGTACATGAATTTAGTGTGATTTGTTGCACATTGAAAACTGCTTTGTGTTGAAAGCAGAAATGTATTATGTGTTCAGTTTGTACATTAGTGATGAAGTGGAATTACATTCAGTATTTCACCCCACATTCAGTACTCCACCCCACGTTCAGTATTTCACCCCACATTCAGTATATCACCTCACTCTCAGTATTCCACCCCACATTCAGTACTCCACCCCACGTTCAGTACTCCACCCCACGTTCAGTATTTCACCCCACATTCAGTATATCACCTCACTCTCAGTATTCCACCCCACATTCAGTACTCCACCCCACGTTTTCACCCCACGTTCAGTATTTCACCCCAGTTCAGTATTTCACCCCACATTCAGTATATCACCTCACTCTCAGTATTCCACCCCACATTCAGTACTCCACCCCACGTTCAGTACTCCACCCCACGTTCAGTATTTCACCCCACGTTCAGTATTTCACCCCACATTCAGTATATCACCTCACTCTCAGTATTCCACCCCACATTCAGTACTCCACCCCACGTTCAGTACTCCACCCCACGTTCAGTATTTCACCCCACGTTCAGTATTTCACCCCACATTCAGTATATCACCTCACTCTCAGTATTCCACCCCACATTCAGTACTCCACCCCACGTTCAGGACTCCACCCAACGTTCAGTATTTCACCCCATATTCAGTATTTCACCCCACCTGTAAGTGGTTAATTTAATGTGTACATGAATTTAGTGTGATTTGTTGCACATTGAAAACTGCTTTGTGTTGAAAGCAGAAATGTATTATGTGTTCAGTTTGTACATTAGTGATGAAGTGGAATTACATTCAGTATTTCACCCCACATTCAGTACTCCACCCCACGTTCAGTATTTCACCCCACATTCAGTATATCACCTCACTCTCAGTATTCCACCCCACATTCAGTACTCCACCCCACGTTCAGTACTCCACCCCACGTTCAGTATTTCACCCCACATTCAGTATATCACCTCACTCTCAGTATTCCACCCCACATTCAGTACTCCACCCCACGTTCAGTACTCCACCCCACGTTCAGTATTTCACCCCACGTTCAGTATTTCACCCCACATTCAGTATATCACCTCACTCTCAGTATTCCACCCCACATTCAGTACTCCACCCCACGTTCAGTACTCCACCCCACGTTCAGTATTTCACCCCACGTTCAGTATTTCACCCCACATTCAGTATATCACCTCACTCTCAGTATTCCACCCCACATTCAGTACTCCACCCCACGTTCAGTACTCCACCCCACGTTCAGTATTTCACCCCACGTTCAGTATTTCACCCCACATTCAGTATATCACCTCACTCTCAGTATTCCACCCCACATTCAGTACTCCACCCCACGTTCAGTACTCCACCCCACGTTCAGTATTTCACCCCACGTTCAGTATTTCACCCCACATTCAGTATATCACCTCACTCTCAGTATTCCACCCCACATTCAGTACTCCACCCCACGTTCAGGACTCCACCCAACGTTCAGTATTTCACCCCATATTCAGTATTTCACCCCACCTGTAAGTGGTTAATTTAATGTGTACATGAATTTAGTGTGATTTGTTGCACATTGAAAACTGCTTTGTGTTGAAAGCAGAAATGATCATCCTACCTAAAACCACCAACAGAGACACTCACCTGTAATGAGCTATTATCGTCTTATCTTGAGCCAATGAGGATGCAGCGAGGGGAAATTACATAACAATTATGTGTGAGGAGAAGACCAAGGCTGTTAATGTACAGTATCCTCCCCTCCCCAAGACAGGAGAGAGAGGATTTAATTAGGCTTATGATCCTGAACACTGTCTTTTTTGGCGATCGGTGAAGTTCGAGATCACAACATCATTTTCAGGCAGGAAGGAACACGCTGGAGGGAACATGCGTGAGACAGACAGACAATCGGAGGTCGTGCACTTGGAGGTGCGCAGGGGAACACAAACACCCCTGCCACTCAAAATGACTGATTACCACTCAAGACAGGTTGTGAAAGTCAATTCACCAGCCAGTCACAGAATCGACCCCCTCTATCCCCCTACCTCATTTACACCGGCTCACAGGCCTCCCACACCACTCCTTGGGGTATTCACAATGTATAATCATTCAAATACCCCCAGCGGATCACTTGTACTATGATTTTCTAAGGCATGTTATGAGAACCTACATGAGACAGTGCTGTTGCCATTAGTCCCCCATGGCCACTGCGGCTAGACTGTGGGTGATGGATGTGATTGATGGAGGGAGACCATTTTCTCACATTTTTCACACATTTATTCTCATATGCCCTTGTAGTGCAGAATTCATTTAGAATGAACCAAATTGTTTTGTGCAATTACTTATTATCCATTCTAGCAATCATTGAAAGCTTCAGGAAGCAAGCAGTGCTTCTCAGTTTTATTTCAGGAGCTGCAGCTGGAGTAATGGTCAAGTCCATACATAATGTAAAGACCCACTGTATATGATGCACACTCACTATAGTATAGGGCCTTCAAACTCAACGCTGGACCTCGAATCCAGTTCCACTGCATTTTTTCTTTGTTCTCCTCTAATTAGGGACTGATTTAGACATGGGACACATGGTGGGTGCAATGAATGATCAGGTAGAACAGAAAACCAGCAGGCTCTGGATCTCCTAGTGTAGGAGTTGAATATCCCTGGTATAGAGTATCTCAACACTTTAAAGAAGTGTTGCCTAATAGACAGTCAGCAGATAATGTTGGCTCCAATGATATGTATTAACTCTAGATTATTATTACTCTAGGTACTTCTCTATTTTGGAAGCAATAGAAATTAATTTGTTAAGTATATTATATTACAAATACCTAAATGCATTCTTTTTAAATTATATTATGTAAACTGAACATAAAATAGAAAAACATATTGAGAGTACGAATGTTACTGTCCACACTACAACTAAGAAATACTTAAATACCTGTCATTTTTATTTAACTTTTTGTATAGAAATACTGTAGAATTCCATTCATTCCTGTGACTGCTGGTGGCTTCAAAGCCTCTCATTGGCCATTACATAGCATCAGCAATCCAGGGTTTATACACATAATTGGTTGGCTCTTTGGCCCATACGTTCTCTCTTAAGTGCTTGTACACATGTGTTCCATCCTTCTCTCCAGAGATGGAATTGGTCTGAGCTTTCGTTGTGTTCTCTGTATTTACAGCCTTCATCTGATCAGGTGAATAGCTGTGTGCTCAAACTGACCTTCACATCCAGAAGAGAGCCATCCCCAACAACCCCACAGTGCCACCGACAGCACAGCCTGGCCCTGATATATTACAGTCCACTACTGCACTCCCTGACGCTGACTGACGGTTTATGTCTTACTGGCATATGCTGCCTGGATGTGGAAAAGATTTAGGTGTGTTGATACAAGACAAACCGCTACACAGCTAGGTGCATCCAAGGGCACTATGAGGAGTAGGGAGCATGGCATCTCTAGATCTCTCTCTATATCTCTCCTTAAATCAGGATCTAAAGCAAATGTTCAGTATCTCCAAAGGAGATTCACGTCTGACACCATACTTTCTGTATGTGTTATCACATCTGCCTTTTTAGCCATTTTCTATGTACTCTACCAGGTACCAGGTATAGTACATAGTAGAATCCTCCACTAGTGACTGCTGCAACTTCAGCCTTAGAATGCAGGACAGGGCTTAGGTTCTGTTCCATAGACTTCTCTCAGGGACTTTCCCAAACCCCTGCTTCCAGTGACCATGAAGGATTACCGTTCTTGGATAATAGGCTTTTGACAAGAGGATAGATTGCCTGTATTTATACGGGGGAGTAGAAACAACAACTCAACTGCCTCTGACTTTGATTTCCTAACACATCCTTTTGATGGTTGGACAGAGAAAAATGGTTGGACAGAGAAAAACGAATGTATTCTTGGGGGGAGGGGGGGGGGGGGCAGCACCATGATTCATTTATTAAGTTCTCTGAATTAGTACTAAAGAAATAGAGATTGATTTCCTGCTCCTCAGTTCATGGTACACTATGGTGTTTCTACATTGTGGGTTCTCATAGACAGATTCAGACTCCTGTCAGAGAGATCATTCCACCTCTCCTCACCCCAGCAACCTCTGTTTTTCACCCTGTGTAATCATGGACCAGGCCAGGGTTTTATAAGGTCTCCTTTATGACCTCCAGTTCTACCTAACCACTGAGAGTCCCCCAAAGGTACCATCTTCCCCCACCCGTCCTCCATTCCATCATCTCCCCCTCCCCTCTCCCCCACCATCCTTCAGGACCAGTCGTACGGTCTCTGCAGCTCCTCAAACTCCTCCTAACCCTCCCCGCCTCTTGCCTCCAGTAATGTCTGCTCAGATGCTGCAGTAATGTCTGGAGAGTTGAAAGGTCATGGCGGAGCTGTCGGGGAGGGTTGGGCCTCAGACATAACAGGGCTTGGTGGGGACCAGGCTGGGGCAGTCCCTCCACCAGCAAGGCAAATCACTAAGGCTGTGTGAATGCAGAGCATCTGTGTGGGATACTCTTGTATGTACAGTGCTGTGAAAAAGTATTAGCCCCTTCCTGATTTCTTATTTTTTTGCACATTTGTCACACTTAAATGTTTCAGATCAATATTAATATTACACAATGATAACCCAAGTAAACACGAAATGCAGTTTTTAAGTGATCATTTTATTTATTAAGGGAAAAAAGCTATCCAAACCTTCATGGCCCTATGTGACAAAGCCCCCCTTGTGAAATCATACATTTACTGTGGTTAATCACATTTTTTGGAAAGCGGAGTTCAATTTCACCAGCCATACCCAGGCCTGATTCCTGCCAGACCTGTTGAATCAAGAAATCACTTAAATAGAACCTGTCTGACAAAGTGAAGTAGGCCAAAAGATCTGAAAAAGCAATATCCAAAGAAATTCAGGAACAGATGAGAAACAAAGTAATTGACATCTATCAGTCTGGAAAGGGTTACAACGCCATTTCTAAAGCTTTGGGACTCCAGCGAACCACGGCGAGAGCCATTATCCACAAATGAGGAAATTTGGAACTGTGGTGAACCTTCCCGGGAGTGGCCGGCCTACCAAAATCACCCCAAGAGTGCAGCGACAACTCATCCAAGAGGTCACAAAAGAACCCACAACAACATCTAAAGAACTGCAGGCCTCACTTGCCTCAGTTAAGGTCAGTGTTCATGACTCAACCATAAGAAAGAGACTGGACAAAAATGGCATGCATGGCAGAGTTTCAAGGTGAAAACCACTGCTGACCAAAAATAACATAAAGGCTCGTCTCACTTTTGGCAAAAAAACATCTTAATGATCCCCAAGACTTTTGGGAAAATATTCTGTGGACTGACGAGACAAAATTGGAACTTTTTGGAAGGTGTGCGTCCCGTTACATCTGGCGTAAAAGTAACACAGCATTTCAGAAAACGAACATCACACCAACAGTCAAATATGTTGGTGGTAGTGTGATGGTCTGGGGCTGCTTTGCTGCTTCAGGACCTGGACGACTTGCTGTGATTGATGGAACCATGAATTCTGCTCTCTACCAAAACATCCTGAAGGAGAATGTCCGGCCATCAGTTCGTGACCTCAAGCTGCAGCGCACTTGGGTTCTGCAGCAGGACAATGATCCAAAACACACCAGCAAGTCCACCTCTTGAATGGCTTTAAAACAAAAAGAAGGTTTTGAAGTGGCCTAGTCAAAGTCCGGACTTAAGTCCAATTGAGATGCTGTGGGGTGACCTTAAAAAGGCGGTTCATGCTTGAAAACCCTCCAATGTGGCTGAATTAAAACAATTCTGCAAAGAAGAGTGGGCCAAAATTCCTCCACAGCGATGTGAAAGACTCATTGCCAGTTATCACAAGCGCTTGATTGCAGTTGTTGCTGCTGAGGGTGGCACAACCAGTTATTACGTTTAGGGGGCAATTACTTTTCCACATATGGCCATGAAGGTCCGGGATAGCTTTTTCCCTTAATAATAAATAAAATCATCACTTAAAAACTGCATTTTGTGTTTACTTGGGTTATCTTTGTGTAATATTTAAATGTGTTTGATGATCTGAAACATTTAAGTGTGACAAAAAAATTATCAGGAAGGGGGCAAATACTTTTTCACAGCACTGTAATTGGGTTTCCAGAAAAAAACAATATTTATTTATGACAAAATGAATTGCTGCTGGTCCACAGGTGTTGCAGCATGGACATATAGTAGTGCAGTTTTCGTCATCCTCTGTATGAGACTACACTTTGTGTGTTAGTTGCAGGGGCTATGTGAAGGTTGAAGCAGTGCTTTCTGTGTCTCCAGTCTCCACTATAGAGGCATGGTGGCCCATCGAAACCTGCTGCATTAGGGGTGGAATATCTGTTGAAAACAGATCAATTATGCCATGTGTTCTGGTAGAGCATGGCCCTGAGAGAGGAAGGGGAGATCAAAGCTGAGGAGGCAGGGAACTCTCCCCAGACCCCCTGGAATACTCCTGGTCGATCCTGACATCCGCACACACACACACACACACACACACACACACACACACACACACACACACACACACACACACACACACACACACACACACAGAGGACCATAACAGGAAGACCCTGTGGCAGAGAGGCATCTGTTACAGAGGGTGTTGCTTGGTTACCTTTGTTGTCGCTACCCTCAAGGATGCCAGGAGTTGTCAGTGGGTCTTAGGTGGTTAGGATATATCAAAAACAGTGTTTATTTTATTTGCAATTTATTTACCACAGATTACCCATTTTAACATTACACACACGCTAAGTAGAACAAGTCCCTTACTGTGTGTTTTTCTTCCATATTTTTTGGATCATGATGAATTTGAGTCAGTCATTATTGTCATGAATGGGCCTTCTTACAAATGACTGCATGAGGAGTGGCAGTGCCCTGGCACAAAGACCCGGGTGGCTCCTGTGCAATGTTCGGCCAGAGGAAGGCCCTGTTGGTAAGACCCCTGAATACAGAGGAAGGCCCTGTTGGTAAGACCATCTTTTTTTTTTTTTTTTTTGATGGATGAGGATGTTTTCATTTCCTCTGGACCCTCCTGACAGGGCATCCATCCTGAAACAATGTGGCAGTGCCCTCAGTGGCTGAGAACGTAGGAGAAGAGGAGGAGGCTCAGCATCAACCCTGGCCTTAATTAAAGACTCATCAGAGGCTCCTGGCGACCAGGGGCGAGAGTGTGCTTCACTGACCAAGATGTGGTGAGGAGATTTGGGGAAGAATAACATGGTAAGAGGGAGGTCCCTTCTGCAGGCATTATGGGAATAGGCAGGCAAAAGAGATGAGAGAAGTGGGGGGTTTGAGGAATGCCATTTGACAACGGACATTGTGAGGGCCTTAAGGAAAGGGAAGTTGGGATGCAAATTTGGGAATGCTGTTTGGAATGGCAAGGGGCAATAGGGTTAACGGTGTGAGGTCTCATTCTATGCTGAGAGAGAGGGAGAAATTCATTCTATGATTGGAATGTACGTACTACATGTACCTACAGTACAAAGGTTTGAAGACGGAATAGAAGATACCTTTCTTCTAGTTTTCTGAACATACATGATCAAAATGGATTTCAACAGATGTTGAAAGCCCTAATAATGCTATGTCACTTTAGAGCTGTGTAACATGCTCAGCCTGGTACTGTGTCTAGTATGTGTAAATACCATTACCTGGAGAAACCAAGGAGAAATAAGTGCTTTTACTGTGTTGTCAGGCCTGGAGATTTATAGTGTGCAGCTGCAGAAAGTTGACTGGAGCCTCCCTGTGTCAGAGTTCCCTGCAACCCAATCTCGGAGCACACTGCACAGGGCCCCTCTTTAGCTCTCTCCACACACTGGTGATGGATGGTGACAGGTTAAAAGTCCACTTCCAGTTGCTGGTTGGGCCCACGGCTTTAATCTTGAACCCTGTGCGGCTGGCTTTAATGTAGCCATCCATGGCTCTGATGAATGGGGCTAGGAGACTTGCTCCACTGGGTTGCAACCAGCCAGCCAGCCGGACGGCCTTGGCCACCGTCCCATTCCTGAGATCACCAACCTCATCTTATGGGTGGATATACAAACACAGTTGTTGTCCCTGTCTGGTAATAATGGATGTATATGCATCTGAACTATGTGAAAACATTTAATAGATTTTCACATTTGTTTTGACTCCACGCTGTCTTCTTCTTGTTGTAAATGACGGTTTTCAGTTCAAGGACCATGCTACCTTTCCTCAGGAGAGAGGGAGAGAGACAGTGAGTGTCTCCCAGAAACAAAGCCAGGTAATAAAGACAGCATTAGAGGGCTAATTAGTCTCCGTATCTGTCTTGGCAGAACCAATCATTTCATCATCTCATTTGTAATAGGGCGTCAATGCTCATCCAAGCGACAATATTTCATAGTCAATTTGCGTTGTGATTACTTCATTCAACAACTGTGGCCAGTAAATCTCTTCTCATATCCATATTTATTGGACTGAGAGTTGGAGGACAGTGGTGCTGGGCCTGGGTAATGAAGTCCGTGTTTGGCCAGGGCTGGAAATCCCTCTGAGAGGTATAACACATCCCAGTAATACTCATATTTCCTCCTGATAAAACAGAGCTACGCACACAGAACCCCTGTAAAACTGATGCTGTCATCTCGGTAGTAAATTACTCTTGGTTATATTGTCCCATCTATATGGTGTGTGCATCCATGTGGCTTGATTTGTTGTTTTTTCCGAGTAATGTCATTCAGCGGCGAACATTGTCCAGGTCTGAGTTTGGCAATCAATTGCTGAAATCTATTGCTTGTTACTGTCAGAATCCCCCTCCTTATGAAATCCCCCTGTCCCTCTGCACTGACATACTAAATCTGCATTATTACATCTGAGGGCTTTTATTTTCTATACATGTCTCACAGGAAAGCTATAAGTGGAGAATCTTGAATCCTCACCGGATTGTGTCTAGCAGAATCCACCCCTACAGTATCTCGGAGTAGAGAGAACAGTGTAGTTCTATAGCATATGAGCACATGCTGTCAGAAGTGATGTCTGTGCATGGATGGTCCTGCTTTCGCATTGAGAGAAAGTGGGATTATGCTTCTTACCCTGTTAGATCCATTTCTCCTCCCTCTCTTCCCTCTCCTCCCTCTCTCTTTCTCCTTGCGGAAGGTCAGGTGAAGGAGGTAATCCCTATTCCTCTCTGCCTTCTCTCTCTCTTTTATCTCAAAGCTTTTGTGGCCAGCAATGGGGCCAATGATCCACTGATCAGCAGAGGGACAATCAGTAGACATGGAAAGGCAGAGGAGGAGACATGTGAGCTGGATGCAAGAGACAGGCTGCTTTTATCCCCCCCTGCATGAATAACAAAATAAGGGTATTTTTCTAAAGCCATTTTTGAGGTTTGAAGTACGAGTTGCCTTTTTTATTGCATGGTGTCAACTTAGTTCCCCACCGCCTCGGAAAGCTTTCTTGTCGGTTTTAAGCTCGTCTTTGTCTGCTTGTGTTTGCAAGTGTTTGCTTTGACTGGAAAGAAACCCCAAAGATCACTTGCCGTATGCACATAGCATATTCCGATCACAGGAGGTTGGTGGCACCTTATTTGGGGAGGACGGGCTCGTGTTAAGAGCTGGAGTGGAATGGTATCAAACACATCAAACACATCGCTTCCATTTCCTTTTCTCCGTTCCAGGCATTATTATGAACTGTCCTCCCCTCAGCAGCCTCCACTGTATCTGAGGCGACAATTACCTCGACTAACCAGTGCCCCCGAACATTGACTCTGTATTGGTACCTCCTGTATACAGCCTCCACATTGACTCTGTACCGGTACCCCCTGTATACAGTCTCCACATTGACTCTGTATTGGTACCCCCTGTATACAGCCTCCACATTGACTCTGTACCGGTACCCCCTGTATACAGTCTCCACATTGACTCTGTATTGGTACCCCCTGTATACAGCCTCCACATTGACTCTGTACCGGTACCCCCTGTATACAGCCTCCACATTGACTCTGTACCGGTACCCCCTGTATACAGTCTCCACATTGACTCTGTATTGGTACCCCCTGTATACAGTCTCCACATTGACTCTGTATTGGTACCCCCTGTATACAGCCTCCACATTGACTCTGTATTGGTACCCCCTGTATACAGCCTCCACATTGACTCTGTATTGGTACCTCCTGTATACAGCCTCCACATTGACTCTGTACCAGTACCCCCTGTATACAGCCTCCACATTGACTCTGTACCAGGTACCCCCAGTATACAGCCTCCACATTGACTCTGTACCAGTACCCCCTGTATACAGCCTCCACATTGACTCTGTACCAGGTACCCCCAGTATACAGCCTCCACATTGACTCTGTACCGGTACCCCCTGTATACAGCCTCCACATTGACTCTGTACTGGTACCTCCTGTATACAGCCTCCACATTGACTCTGTACCAGTACCCCCTGTATACAGCCTCCACATTGACTCTGTACCAGGTACCCCCAGTATACAGCCTCCACATTGACTCTGTACCAGTACCCCCTGTATATAGCCTCCACATTGACTCTGTACCAGTACCCCCTGTATATAGCCTCCACATTGACTCTGTACCAGTACCCCCTGTATATAGCCTCCACATTGACTCTGTACCAGGTACCCCCAGTATACAGCCTCCACATTGACTCTGTACCAGTACCCCCTGTATACAGCCTCCACATTGACTCTGTACCGGTACCCCCTGTATACAGCCTCCACATTGACTCTGTATTGGTACCCCCTGTATACAGCCTCCACATTGACTCTGTATTGGTACCCCCTGTATACAGCCTCCACATTGACTCTGTATTGGTACCCCCTGTATACAGCCTCCACATTGACTCTGTATTGGTACCCCCTGTATACAGCCTCCACATTGACTCTGTACCGGTACCCCCTGTATACAGCCTCCACATTGACTCTGTATTGGTACCCCCTGTATACAGCCTCCACATTGACTCTGTATTGGTACCCCCTGTATACAGCCTCCACATTGACTCTGTATTGGTACCCCCTGTATACAGTCTCCACATTGACTCTGTACCGGTACCCCCTGTATACAGCCTCTACATTGACTCTGTACCGGTACCCCCTGTATACAGCCTCCACATTGACTCTGTACTGGTACCCCCTGTATATAGCCTCCACATTGACTCTGTACCAGTACCCCCTGTATACAGCCTCCACATTGACTCTGTACCGGTACCTCCTGTATACAGCCTCCACATTGACTCTGTACCAGTACCTCCTGTATACAGCCTCCACATTGACTCTGTACCAGTACCCCCTGTATACAGCCTCCACATTGACTCTGTACCAGGTACCCCCAGTATACAGCCTCCACATTGACTCTGTACCAGTACCCCCTGTATATAGCCTCCACATTGACTCTGTACCAGTACCCCCTGTATATAGCCTCCACATTGACTCTGTACCAGTACCCCCTGTATATAGCCTCCACATTGACTCTGTACCAGGTACCCCCAGTATACAGCCTCCACATTGACTCTGTACCAGTACCCCCTGTATACAGCCTCCACATTGACTCTGTACCGGTACCCCCTGTATACAGCCTCCACATTGACTCTGTATTGGTACCCCCTGTATACAGCCTCCACATTGACTCTGTATTGGTACCCCCTGTATACAGCCTCCACATTGACTCTGTATTGGTACCCCTGTATACAGCCTCCACATTGACTCTGTATTGGTACCCCCTGTATACAGCCTCCACATTGACTCTGTACCGGTACCCCCTGTATACAGCCTCCACATTGACTCTGTATTGGTACCCCCTGTATACAGCCTCCACATTGACTCTGTATTGGTACCCCCTGTATACAGCCTCCACATTGACTCTGTATTGGTACCCCCTGTATACAGTCTCCACATTGACTCTGTACCGGTACCCCCTGTATACAGCCTCTACATTGACTCTGTACCGGTACCCCCTGTATACAGCCTCCACATTGACTCTGTACTGGTACCCCCTGTATATAGCCTCCACATTGACTCTGTACCAGTACCCCCTGTATACAGCCTCCACATTGACTCTGTACCGGTACCTCCTGTATACAGCCTCCACATTGACTCTGTACCAGTACCTCCTGTATACAGCCTCCACATTGACTCTGTACCAGTACCCCCTGTATACAGCCTCCACATTGACTCTGTACCGGTACCTCCTGTATACAGCCTCCACATTGACTCTGTACCAGTACCCCCTGTATACAGCCTCCACATTGACTCTGTACCAGTACCCCCTGTATACAGCCTCCACATTGACTCTGTATTGGTACCCCCTGTATACAGCCTCCACATTGACTCTGTATTGGTACCCCCTGTATACAGCCTCCACATTGACTCTGTATTGGCACCCCCTGTATACAGCCTCCACATTGACTCTGTACCGGTACCCCCTGTATACAGCCTCCACATTGACTCTGTATTGGTACCCCCTGTATACAGCCTCCACATTGACTCTGTATTGGTACCCCCTGTATACAGCCTCCACATTGACTCTGTATTGGTACCCCCTGTATACAGTCTCCACATTGACTCTGTACCGGTACCCCCTGTATACAGCCTCTACATTGACTCTGTATTGGTACCCCTGTATACAGCCTCCACATTGACTCTGTACTGGTACCCCCTGTATATAGCCTCCACATTGACTCTGTACCAGTACCCCCTGTATACAGCCTCCACATTGACTCTGTACCGGTACCTCCTGTATACAGCCTCCACATTGACTCTGTACCAGTACCTCCTGTATACAGCCTCCACATTGACTCTGTACCAGTACCCCCTGTATACAGCCTCCACATTGACTCTGTACCGGTACCCCCTGTATATAGCCTCCACATTGACTCTGTACCGGTACCTCCTGTATACAGCCTCCACATTGACTCTGTACCAGTACCTCCTGTATACAGCCTCCACATTGACTCTGTACCAGTACCTCCTGTATACAGCCTCCACATTGACTCTGTACCAGTACCTCCTGTATACAGCCTCCACATTGACTCTGTACCAGTACCTCCTGTATACAGCCTCCACATTGACTCTGTACCAGTACCCCTGTATACAGCCTCCACATTGACTCTGTACCAGTACCCCCTGTATACAGCCTCCACATTGACTCTGTATTGGTACCCCCTGTATACAGCCTCCACATTGACTCTGTATTGGTACCCCTGTATACAGCCTCCACATTGACTCTGTATTGGTACCCCCTGTATACAGCCTCCACATTGACTCTGTACTGGTACCCCTGTATACAGCCTCCACATTGACTCTGTATTGGTACCCCCTGTATACAGCCTCCACATTGACTCTGTATTGGTACCCCCTGTATACAGCCTCCACATTGACTCTGTATTGGTACCCCCTGTATACAGTCTCCACATTGACTCTGTACCGGTACCCCTGTATACAGCCTCCACATTGACTCTGTACTGGTACCCCCTGTATACAGCCTCCACATTGACTCTGTACTGGTACCCCCTGTATATAGCCTCCACATTGACTCTGTACTGGTACCCCCTGTATACAGCCTCCACATTGACTCTGTACCGGTACCTCCTGTATACAGCCTCCACATTGACTCTGTACCAGTACCTCCTGTATACAGCCTCCACATTGACTCTGTACCAGTACCCCCTGTATACAGCCTCCACATTGACTCTGTACCAGTACCCCTGTATACAGCCTCCACATTGACTCTGTACCAGTACCCCTGTATACAGCCTCCACATTGACTCTGTACTGGTACCCCCTGTATACAGCCTCCACATTGACTCTGTACTGGTACCCCTGTATATAGCCTCCACATTGACTCTGTACTGGTACCCCCTGTATACAGCCTCCACATTGACTCTGTACCGGTACCTCCTGTATACAGCCTCCACATTGACTCTGTACCAGTACCTCCTGTATACAGCCTCCACATTGACTCTGTACCAGTACCCCCTGTATACAGCCTCCACATTGACTCTGTACCAGTACCCCCTGTATACAGCCTCCACATTGACTCTGTACCAGTACCCCCTGTATACAGCCTCCACATTGACTCTGTACCGGTACCTCCTGTATACAGCCTCCACATTGACTCTGTACCAGTACCCCTGTATACAGCCTCCACATTGACTCTGTACCAGTACCCCCTGTATACAGCCTCCACATTGACTCTGTACTGGTACCTCCTGTATATAGCCTCCACATTGACTCTGTACCTGGTACCCCCTGTATACAGCCTCCACATTGACTCTGTACCGGTACCTCCTGTATATAGCCTCCACATTGACTCTGTACCGGTACCTCCTGTATACAGCCTCCACATTGACTCTGTACCAGTACCCCCTGTATACAGCCTCCACATTGACTCTGTACCGGTACCTCCTGTATACAGCCTCCACATTGACTCTGTACCAGTACCCCTGTATACAGCCTCCACATTGACTCTGTACCAGTACCCCTGTATACAGCCTCCACATTGACTCTGTATTGGTACCCCTGTATACAGCCTCCACATTGACTCTGTATTGGTACCCCCTGTATACAGCCTCCACATTGACTCTGTATTGGTACCCCCTGTATACAGCCTCCACATTGACTCTGTACCGGTACCCCCTGTATACAGCCTCCACATTGACTCTGTATTGGTACCCCCTGTATACAGCCTCCACATTGACTCTGTATTGGTACCCCCTGTATACAGCCTCCACATTGACTCTGTATTGGTACCCCCTGTATACAGTCTCCACATTGACTCTGTACCGGTACCCCCTGTATACAGCCTCTACATTGACTCTGTACCGGTACCCCCTGTATACAGCCTCCACATTGACTCTGTACTGGTACCCCCTGTATATAGCCTCCACATTGACTCTGTACCAGTACCCCCTGTATACAGCCTCCACATTGACTCTGTACTGGTACCTCCTGTATACAGCCTCCACATTGACTCTGTACTGGTACCTCCTGTATACAGCCTCCACATTGACTCTGTACCAGTACCCCCTGTATACAGCCTCCACATTGACTCTGTACCAGTACCCCTGTATACAGCCTCCACATTGACTCTGTACCAGTACCCCCTGTATACAGCCTCCACATTGACTCTGTACTGGTACCCCCTGTATACAGCCTCCACATTGACTCTGTACTGGTACCCCCTGTATATAGCCTCCACATTGACTCTGTACCAGTACCCCCTGTATACAGCCTCCACATTGACTCTGTACGGTACCTCCTGTATACAGCCTCCACATTGACTCTGTACCAGTACCTCCTGTATACAGCCTCCACATTGACTCTGTACCAGTACCCCCTGTATACAGCCTCCACATTGACTCTGTACTGGTACCCCCTGTATACAGCCTCCACATTGACTCTGTACCAGTACCCCCTGTATACAGCCTCCACATTGACTCTGTACTGGTACCTCCTGTATACAGCCTCCACATTGACTCTGTACCAGTACCCCCTGTATACAGCCTCCACATTGACTCTGTACTGGTACCTCCTGTATATAGCCTCCACATTGACTCTGTACCAGTACCCCCTGTATACAGCCTCCACATTGACTCTGTACCAGTACCCCTGTATACAGCCTCCACATTGACTCTGTACCGGTACCCCTGTATACAGCCTCCACATTGACTCTGTACTGGTACCCCTGTATATAGCCTCCACATTGACTCTGTACCAGTACCCCCTGTATACAGCCTCCACATTGACTCTGTACTGGTACCTCCTGTATACAGCCTCCACATTGACTCTGTACCAGTACCTCCTGTATACAGCCTCCACATTGACTCTGTACCAGTACCCCCTGTATACAGCCTCCACATTGACTCTGTACCAGTACCCCCTGTATACAGCCTCCACATTGACTCTGTACCAGTACCCCCTGTATACAGCCTCCACATTGACTCTGTACCGGTACCTCCTGTATACAGCCTCCACATTGACTCTGTACCAGTACCCCTGTATACAGCCTCCACATTGACTCTGTACGGTACCTCCTGTATATAGCCTCCACATTGACTCTGTACTGGTACCTCCTGTATACAGCCTCCACATTGACTCTGTACCAGTACCCCTGTATACAGCCTCCACATTGACTCTGTACCGGTACCTCCTGTATACAGCCTCCACATTGACTCTGTACCAGTACCCCCTGTATACAGCCTCCACATTGACTCTGTACCGGTACCTCCTGTATATAGCCTCCACATTGACTCTGTACCAGTACCTCCTGTATACAGCCTCCACATTGACTCTGTACCAGTACCCCCTGTATACAGTCTCCACATTGACTCTGTACCAGTACCCCCTGTATATAGCCTCCACATTGACTCTGTATTGGTACCTCCTGTATACAGCCTCCACATTGACTCTGTACCAGTACCCCCTGTATACAGCCTCCACATTGACTCTGTACTGGTACCTCCTGTATACAGCCTCCACATTGACTCTGTACCAGTACCTCCTGTATACAGCCTCCACATTGACTCTGTACCAGTACCCCTGTATACAGCCTCCACATTGACTCTGTACCGGTACCTCCTGTATATAGCCTCCACATTGACTCTGTACCAGTACCCCCTGTATACAGCCTCCACATTGACTCTGTACCAGTACCCCCTGTATATAGCCTCCACATTGACTCTGTATTGGTACCTCCTGTATACAGCCTCCACATTGACTCTGTACCGGTACCTCCTGTATATAGCCTCCACATTGACTCTGTACCAGTACCTCCTGTATACAGCCTCCACATTGACTCTGTACCGGTACCTCCTGTATATAGCCTCCACATTGACTCTGTACCAGTACCCCCTGTATATAGCCTCCACATTGACTCTGTACCAGTACTCCCTGTATACAGCCTCCACATTGACTCTGTATTGGTACCCCCTGTATACAGCCTCCACATTGACTCTGTACCAGTACCCCCTGTATATAGCCTCCACATTGACTCTGTACCAGTACCCCTGTATATAGCCTCCACATTGACTCTGTACCAGTACTCCTGTATATAGCCTCCACATTGACTCTGTATTGGTACCCCCTGTATACAGCCTCCACATTGACTCTGTACCAGTACCCCCTGTATATAGCCTCCACATTGACTCTGTACCAGTACTCCCTGTATATAGCCTCCACATTGACTCTGTATTGGTACCCCCTGTATACAGCCTCCACATTGACTCTGTACCAGTACCCCCTGTATATAGCCTCCACATTGACTCTGTACCAGTACCCCCTGTATATAGCCTCCACATTGACTCTGTACCAGTACTCCCTGTATATAGCCTCCACATTGACTCTGTATTGGTACCCCCTGTATACAGCCTCCACATTGACTCTGTACCAGTACTCCCTGTATATAGCCTCCACATTGACTCTGTACTGGTACCCCCTGTATACAGCCTCCACATTGACTCTGTATTGGTACCTCCTGTATACAGCCTCCACATTGACTCTGTATTGGTACCCCCTGTATACAGCCTCCACATTGACTCTGTACCAGTACTCCCTGTATATAGCCTCCACATTGACTCTGTACTGGTACCCCCTGTATACAGCCTCCACATTGACTCTGTACTGGTACCCCTGTATATAGCCTCCACATTGACTCTGTACCAGTACCCCTGTATATAGTCTCCACATTGACTCTGTACCAGTACCCCCTGTATATAGTCTCCACATTGACTCTGTACCGGTACCCCCTGTATATAGCCTCCACATTGACTCTGTACCAGTACCCCCTGTATATAGCCTCCACATTGACTCTGTACCAGTACCCCCTGTATATAGTCTCCACATTGACTCTGTACCAGTACCCCCTGTATATAGCCTCCACATTGACTCTGTATTGGTACCCCCTGTATATAGCCTCCACATTGACTCTGTACAGTACCCCCTGTATATAGCCTCCACATTGACTCTGTACTGGTACCCCTGTATATAGTCTCCACATTGACTCTGTACTGGTACCTCCTGTATATAGCCTCCACATTGACTCTGTATTGGTACCCCTGTATATAGCCTCCACATTGACTCTGTACCAGTACCCCCTGTATATAGCCTCCACATTGACTCTGTACCGGTACCCCCTGTATATAGCCTCCACATTGACTCTGTATTGGTACCCCCTGTATACAGCCTCCACATTGACTCTGTATTGGTACCCCCTGTATATAGCCTCCACATTGACTCTGTACCAGTACCCCCTGTATATAGCCTCCACATTGACTCTGTACCAGTACCCCCTGTATATAGCCTCCACATTGACTCTGTACCAGTACCCCCTGTATATAGCCTCCACATTGACTCTGTACCAGTACCCCCTGTATATAGCCTCCACATTGACTCTGTACTGGTACTCCTGTATATAGCCTCCACATTGACTCTGTATTGGTACCCCCTGTATACAGCCTCCACATTGACTCTGTACCAGTACCCCCTGTATATAGCCTCCACATTGACTCTGTATTGGTACCCCCTGTATATAGCCTCCACATTGACTCTGTACCAGTACCCCTGTATATAGCCTCCACATTGACTCTGTATTGGTACCCCCTGTATACAGCCTCCACATTGACTCTGTACCAGTACTCCCTGTATATAGCCTCCACATTGACTCTGTACTGGTACCCCCTGTATATAGCCTCCACATTGACTCTGTATTGGTACCTCCTGTATACAGCCTCCACATTGACTCTGTATTGGTACCCCCTGTATACAGCCTCCACATTGACTCTGTATTGGTACTCCCTGTATATAGCCTCCACATTGACTCTGTACTGGTACCCCCTGTATACAGCCTCCACATTGACTCTGTACCAGTACCCCTGTATATAGCCTCCACATTGACTCTGTACCAGTACCCCCTGTATATAGTCTCCACATTGACTCTGTACCAGTACCCCCTGTATATAGTCTCCACATTGACTCTGTACTGGTACCCCTGTATATAGCCTCCACATTGACTCTGTACCAGTACCCCTGTATATAGCCTCCACATTGACTCTGTACCAGTACCCCTGTATATAGTCTCCACATTGACTCTGTACCAGTACCCCTGTATATAGCCTCCACATTGACTCTGTATTGGTACCCCTGTATATAGCCTCCACATTGACTCTGTACCAGTACCCCTGTATATAGCCTCCACATTGACTCTGTACCAGTACCCCCTGTATATAGTCTCCACATTGACTCTGTACCAGTACCCCCTGTATATAGCCTCCACATTGACTCTGTATTGGTACCCCCTGTATATAGCCTCCACATTGACTCTGTACCAGTACCCCCTGTATATAGCCTCCACATTGACTCTGTACCGGTACCCCCTGTATATAGCCTCCACATTGACTCTGTATTGGTACCCCTGTATACAGCCTCCACATTGACTCTGTATTGGTACCCCCTGTATATAGCCTCCACATTGACTCTGTACCAGTACCCCCTGTATATAGCCTCCACATTGACTCTGTACCAGTACCCCTGTATATAGCCTCCACATTGACTCTGTACCAGTACCCCCTGTATATAGCCTCCACATTGACTCTGTACCAGTACCCCCTGTATATAGCCTCCACATTGACTCTGTACCAGTACCCCCTGTATACAGCCTCCACATTGACTCTGTACCAGTACCCCCTGTATACAGCCTCCACATTGACTCTGTACCGGTACCTCCTGTATACAGCCTCCACATTGACTCTGTACCAGTACCCCCTGTATATAGCCTCCACATTGACTCTGTACCAGTACCCCCTGTATATAGCCTCCACATTGACTCTGTACCAGTACCCCCTGTATATAGCCTCCACATTGACTCTGTACCAGTACCCCCTGTATATAGCCTCCACATTGACTCTGTACCAGTACCCCCTGTATACAGCCTCCACATTGACTCTGTACCGGTACCCCCTGTATATAGCCTCCACATTGACTCTGTACTGGTACCCCCTGTATATAGCCTCCACATTGACTCTGTACCAGTACCCCCTGTATACAGCCTCCACATTGACTCTGTACCGGTACCCCCTGTATATAGCCTCCACATTGACTCTGTACCGGTACCCCCTGTATATAGCCTCCACATTGACTCTGTACTGGTACCCCCTGTATATAGCCTCCACATTGACTCTGTACCAGTACCCCTGTATATAGCCTCCACATTGACTCTGTACTGGTACCCCCCTGTATATAGCCTCCACATTGACTCTGTACCAGTACCCCCTGTATATAGCCTCCACATTGACTCTGTACTGGTACCCCCTGTATATAGCCTCCACATTGACTCTGTACCAGTACCCCCTGTATACAGCCTCCACATTGACTCTGTACCGGTACCCCCTGTATATAGCCTCCACATTGACTCTGTACCAGTACCCCCTGTATACAGCCTCCACATTGACTCTGTACCAGTACCCCCTGTATACAGCCTCCACATTGACTCTGTACCGGAACCCCCTGTATATAGCCTCCACATTGACTCTGTACCAGTACCCCCTGTATATAGCCTCCACATTGACTCTGTACCGGTACCCCCTGTATATAGCCTCCACATTGACTCTGTACCGGTACCCCCTGTATATAGCCTCCACATTGACTCTGTACCGGTACCCCCTGTATACAGCCTCCACATTGACTCTGTACCAGGTACCCCCTGTATATCGCCTCGCTTGTTATTTTACTGCTGCTGTTTAATTATTTGTTACTTTTATTTTCTATTTTAAATTTTTTACTTATCTATTTTTTTTTTACTAACACTTGTTTTTTTTCTTAACTTCTTAAAGCATTGTTGGTTAAGGGCTTGTAAGAAAGCATTTCACTGTAAGGTTGTATTCGGCGCATGTGAGAAATAACATTTGGTTTGAGTCTTTCTACTCTGCATTTGTGTACATCCACCTCCCTGTCCCTGGAGTATTCATCTGGAAAGCTCTGGCTCTAACCATTTATTCACAGAGGCTGCCTGCCAAGCCGTGGGACTGTTGACATGTTGGAGTGTTCTTTATGGCCATCAACGTGGGTGGAACTCTTCCATCTCCAAGCTCTCTTCTCCTTTGGCTCAAGTATAACATTTCCATTGGAGACATGTGACATGTCCTGGAATGCTGGTCAAGCCATTCTGGTCAGTATCTTCTAAAGTCATCATTACAGACCTTGGGGTTCCTCCCACCAATCACACATCAGACACATTTGGCAGGGGTGGTCCCTGTCTACACCCAACCAGGTGAGTGATGGGTCAGTAAAAATGAATCACCTCTCAGGGTTGGGCATCAGAGCTGCCCTGGAGAGACACATTACCCTCCTACTCTATATATAATGAGACATATTTAAAACAGCAATCATCCTCTCTTTTGAACCCTAGGTCGCAGTATTGAATCCATCCTTCACTTGATTGAAAAGGCCATACGTGTGTGAGACTGTGGGACAATATTAACCTAGGTCACACACTCACACACACACTGCATGCATATGAAATAGAGGTCCCATTAGGCAGAACTGCTGACTGTGATTAAATCAATGTAAAGCGTACATTCATACATTGAGGTTTCAGCCAGAGGACCCAGGGCCTTCCCTGAACTGTTGTGATATTGGATTATTTTTTCAGATAATTTAGTTAGGTGAGACACAGTTTAAATAGGATAGAGTGTCCATACATGCTGGTGGAATTTAATCTATGCAATGAATGAGGAAGGGGAGATATTAAGGGTGATATTGGACCTGATGATATGCTCACACCTAAAATATGAACACCTTGGATTCATTCTGTAGACCTGTGTTAGTTCACCTTCATTGTATTCCTATCCTGTATTACAGTACATCTGTCTTTTAGACCTGTGCCGTTTGCCTGTTTTGTATCGTCCCATTCATCAGAAACTAAGTAAGAGTGTTTCAGTCATACAGGGGGCTGCCAGCTAGCCATTTGAGCTAAGATATATGGTGTTGACACTTACTAAAGCAGTAACCGTGTGGATTCCATACCCGTGACATGAGGGGAATTCATAAATACTTAATAAGGTGCTTATAAGAACTCTACAGGGGCAGAGGGGGGTTCAGTGAATCTGATTTTGAACACTGCTCCTCCTCCACTGTTTCCCTGTATGCTTAATCATATTTACTGCCTTAAAAGATTTAGCTGCTCCTCAAATCCAGTGACGCTTTTATGTTTCCATATGGAGGTCCCCTCCTCACAAACACACCACAATCCATCAATCACAATCAGCAATAACGGCCAGGGAACTTAGCTCTTTCATAATTACATTTGCGAACTTTAGAATACGCAAATTAATAAATGTCACTTATTAGATCAAGTCTTGGGGGGATTAGCAATAGAATGGAGCAATGGATGGATGGAGCAATACTGATCTTCCTATTTGTCTTCCTCTCCTAGCTTCTGCGTGTTTGAGGGCATGCGTACATTCAGGTGTGTGTGGGGGTGGTGGGGGTCGGCAGACTCCTGGAGTTAGAGGCATATCTCCATTATGGAGATGACAAATAAAACATCCTCCTTTTGAATGTGGGCCTGGGATGAGGTTGACATGCTGTTGTAGAAAATGCTGCTGTTTCCTCTCAGCTGAAATAGGTGGCATCCACCTACAGTATCAAAACTAATAATATAGATGGACACCATCTCTAGAGCGATTAAATTACTGTTTTTCCTTCCATTTTCCTTCTGGTCTCAGCATGGACCCTTAAGTCCAACCATTATGTCCAAAGGCCACAGTCAGTCCCATCTCACTGGTACAGGGACTGTATCTGCAGCTAATGAGAATTGAGAAGAAGTGGTAACAAGACAATAAAGCATGGATATTAATAGTCATGTAAAGTGCAGGGATATGAATAGTTAATTAGGCAGGAGCCAGATAAGAGCCACTTATGCAGTACGGACTGAAAGGTCAGCGTGTGCTGCTGACAGTGTAGGACTGGACTGTTTGCATTGTGGAGAGGACAGAACATCAACAGTGCTTCATCACATTATTCCAGTTGGTTCCTTTACTACTGATTATCCAAACTAGGCCCAAGGTCATCCCTGCAGTGACATGGCTGATTCATTTTGAATTACATTGTACAGTAGCTCTTATCGTCCATCAGTCTTGTTCATAAGCTGTGTTTGCCTGTGTAGTACTGTATGGAAGGTTACCAGGAAGATAGTGTCCACTCTTTTCTATTTGTGGCCTTCGGTGTTCTGACACTTCCATGTCACACTACAGAGAACAACTGTTAAGTGATAACCACATTTGACATACAGTTTGTATTATAATTTTGATCCCAAGAGTTAATATTCCACTATGGCTGGAATGTTAACATACACACACACACACACACACACACACACACACACACACACACACACACACACACACACACACACACACACACACACACACACACACATGCTCTACTGCCATAAACCCAGCTGCAATTTATGAGGGCAGAGTAACGGTCATGTCTAGATGGATCCATCTTTTTTTAGATGACATGAAATGTTGTTTTTTGGGGCATTTTAGCTAACCCTTTCCCTAACCTTAACCTAATTATCCTAACGTGCAACATTAATTCTCTTAACCTGGGTGACGTTTAGTGACATTAAGTGACATTTATTAACCTGCTGCGTAAGTTCTCCTAAACCTACTATGAAAAGTCAATTCTGACAAAAGCTGGATCCCTTCTAGCCATGACCCAGAGTAACCAAGAAACAGCCTCTCTACATCTGCACTGAGCATTCAGACAGAGTACAGCCTACTGTTACAGTCACTGCATTAAAGACTGTTTTGAGCTGACAGTAAGTCCATAGTGTCAAATGATGTTAAGATATTAAGACATGGTCGAAGCATATTGTGTGAAATGTATTGTATATTGAAAATGGATGAGTCCTTATTCCATCAGCACATTGGTCTGAAGTGTTATCATCAGCTGTGTTCAGTATGGTTCAGTCCTCATTGCTGATGGTTTTTATGGGTTTTTAATATTTTTCTTACTAGAAAAACAACTTTCACTGGATGTCTATACTGTTTTTATGGTGCATCTAAAATATATGATATTTTATCAAATAATGCAATATTGAACATTAGCAGTAAATGAACTCTAAGCCAGAGGACAGTGATTTCAATTATTCAGAGGGATGTACTGTAATTACAAAGCCCAGCATCCAGTCGTACAGCAAAATGCAATTTTGCCACAAGCGAAGATCATCCAGGGCACTTTTTATTGGTATTGTCATTTCTGCTCTGGTCAGGGATTTCACTGCTCCAGACCCCAGATCTGATGAACACAGTTAGGCAACAACTTCTGGAGGGCCTGGATAACAAGACCATACTGAATTAGTTATACGGTAAATTAAACACAAGTTGGTAGAAATCCCCCAGTGTAGCCTGGAGTTAATGAAATCCAGGTTTGGAGGGTCTGTGGGGTCTCTGTGCTATTGTATCTAGATGTGCTGCTGAACAGCCCAGGAATAGCTCATGTTCAGCGGTTTCTGTTTCTTCCTCTAGGTTTCTTTACAAGGTTGGCAAACATGATCATTTGATTTGCGGTAGACAGGTCTTAGGGGGTTACAGAAAAGCTGTTGGTTTGATGTGTAACGCAAGGAGAAATATCCATCCTGAATCGGGAAGAGAAAATACTTACCTGACAGATGCAAAGCAACCAGCCTCAGTCGTTTGATAGCATGAAAACACCGTGATCTGTATAAACAAGTTGAAGTGAAGATGTTGTGATCAAACCGTCTTTACCGTCAGAGGAAGGGACTGGAATGTGTGTCAGATTGTGGGTGTGTTGTAATGTGGTAGGATAAAAAACAACGGTGGATGTAGCTAGACAGCCAGCACTTGTGAAGTTAGGATTCCCTTGTATTGCTCTGTTTGCTCTGAACACGGTTAGCTTTGAGGTCATGTATGTTTCTTATTATGACGATTAACCTGTATCTACTGTATCAGTCATAATGTCTATGACTTAATCTGACCACTCATGCTGCATGGTGTGAAGCCAAACTGACTGCACTGAAATGAAGAGGTCAAAGCCGAGGTTCGGTCTGGGGCAATCACTACTTCAAAGCAAAATATGTTGACCATTGTGACTGGAGCCTGTTCCAGTGGTCCTCATTTTCCTTTCAGTGATTTGTTTGATTATGCTCTACACATGTGAATGTTAAATATTCCTCCCTGCTAAAAGAGGACATTGACACAGTGCTGCACTATCGATATTCAGATGGAACCGTTTCTCCTTTTGGGATCCTCATAACAGCCAATTATACACAATGCCAATGGACTTGGATGCATGCATATAGGAGAAGGCGGTGAAATAATGGCTCTGATTGTGTTTTACAATGCGTTGTTGGGCTTGAGTTTGCAAGAAAGGCATTTCACTGTACTTGTGCATGTGACATTAAAACTTGAAACTAACTAGTCCTACAAATGCAGACTCTGCGGCAGTGTTTTAAGAATGCGACTGCTTCCTCATACAGGAAATAAATTAAACCAGTGCTTCTTCGGTGATCATGAGAGGATGTTGTGATTTTCCTTGACCACCAATTTAGTCCTCAGTAGGTTGTTACATTCCAAATCCGTTTTCAGACCAACTGATGTTGCATAGCCTTGCATGCCGATGAAAGTGCAATTTAGCTCGCATACCGATACTGATTGCCTTGGCAGAGGATATGAACTACTTGCAGAATGCATGTTATCAAGGTACTGTAGTTTAAGCCCATATCGCCAGACTTTATCAAGCCTGTGTTTTATAAAATCACTGTAATAAAGCCAATGTCTCTCCTTACCTTTCAGAATGCATTGCTTCTATCTACTTTGCTTTCTGCTGCATTGGAGATGAAATACTGGCCTCCAGAAAGCCATTTGGCCCCTAATTGAGCAATCCTATTACTTTTCTCTCCCACTAGGCCGAGGCTTTGTGTGTGTGTGTGTGCGTATGTGTGTATGAGTGTGTGCGTGTTGCCATGTGTGTGTGCGTGCATGTGTGCACAAGGGAGAGAGAGGTGGCTGTGGACTGGGGCGGACTGGGAACAGAAATCAGCTCTGGCATTTCTAACATAACGGCCAAATGTTTATCAGAGAGGACCCTACAACTGCCCATTTTATTCCTTGAGGCCTCCATTATTAGCCAGATAATGAAAAAAGCTCAACACCAAAGTTAGACATACCTACTAGGTTAAAACTGGACCAGCCCTTCTGGCATTTGCCCGAAATGCCATATGGCCAGTCCACCCCTGGCTGTGGTTGTGTGTGTGCCTGTGTAACAGTGTGATACATTGACTTTGTGTGTATGTTTGTGTGGGTGGAAACTCTAATGCCTCCTCTGTGGTTGCCTCTCCTGAACCATATCTCTGTCTTGTTTAAGCTTCCATTGGCCTCTGAGACATATTTAACACTACAGCATCAACCTTATAAAACTTCATCTGGCTCACCGGCCAAACCAAGGGCTAATTCAATATATTTGTCCAATGAAATAACTATTGGACATATCACTTTTCAGTCAGTTAGTATATTATTGTGTCTCGTATTCAGCTCTTGGTGATAATATGTTATATGTTGTTGATATTTACAGCATGGAGTCCCTTGGGAAACCCAACTACTGAACCATCCAATAAGGGGATTTATAAATACATTATCTGGGCTCCTGATAGGACTGATCTCTATAATATATAAACAACTTTTGGAAGGCTCATATTCTGAGGTAGGCATTTAAAAAGTATGGTCCACAGATTTAAGTGAATCTGAACAACCCTTTAACTGGAACAGAATATGGAAAAATATTACCTTGGCATCCCGTAATCCGAATCATCAATTTATACATTTTAAGTTTGTTCACAGACTGTATTTAACACCAAGGACACATTTTATGATGAAATTGGCCCCAACTCCCAACTGTTCACTGTGTCCCCTAAATCAGATAGTCACATTCCTTCAAATTATGTGGGAGTGCCCTGCAGTTTAAATGCTTCTGGGACAAAGTTTAAAAAAATATTTTTGAAGTGCATGAATGTAAATACGCAATGCTTTGCATCGACTATGTTACTTAATGATGATAGCTCCTTCAATCTCTCAATCAATCAGAGACAATTACTGTGGGCAGGCAACACTGCCGCAAAAAAAAGATGTTGGTTCTTAGATGGCAATCACCTCACGCTCTCCCAGTGGATACAGCTACTATATGAAGTTACAACATTACAATGATCAACAGTGAGAATCAATAGTGCTAGTCAGGGAACAATTGAGGCCTAGTCAAATACACTTATAATAATAATATTGGTTAAATCCCAACACATACAAATAAACAAACTATAAAGCCCAACACATATATACACTTATTGGCCCATCTAGTACCGGGTCGGACCCCCCTTTGCCTCCAATACAGCCTGAATTACTTGGGTTACTTGGGTTATTCTACAAGGTGTCGTAAATGTTCCACAGGGATGCTGGACCTTGCAGATGCAATGGCATTCATGCTGCGAACAGCCTGTTCCATCTCATCCCAAAGATGCTCGATTTGGTTGAGTTCTGGGGACTGCACAGGCCACTCAAGTAAACTGAAGTAGCTGTCATGTTCCAGGTGATGTTTTTCCACTCCTCAGTTGTCCAGTGTTTCCGATTGCCCACTGGAACCGCTTCTTGTTGTTTTTAGCTGATAGTGGTGGAACCCGGTGTGGTCGTCTGCTGCTATAGCCCATCCGTGACAATGATCGTTCTGATTCGCCATTCTCCACACCACTGTTGTACTGCGCCGTTATTTGGCTAATGGTAGAGAAATTAACATTCAATTCTCTGGACATTCCTGCAATCAGCATGGCAATTGCATGCTCCCTCAACTTGAGGCATCTGTGGCATTGTGTTGTGACAAAACTGCACATTTTAGATTGGCCTTTTGTTGTCCCTAGCACAGCAATGATCATGCTGTTTAATCAGCTTCTTGATATTCCACACCTGTCAGGTGGATGGATTCTCTTGGCAATGGAGAAATGCTCACCAACAGGGATGTAAGCACATTTGTGCACAACATTTGAGAGAAATACACTTTTTGTGTGTATGGAACATTTCTGGGATCTTTTATTTCAACTCATGAAACAATGGACCCACACTTTACATGTTGCGTTTATATTTTTGTTCCGTATACATATGTTTACATTTTTTACTTTCTTTAAGGGGTGGTATGGGGAGAGATTTTTGGGGGGGTGGCTGTGGGGTGGCAGATAGAGATGTAGGGGGTGGGGAGGGGGTGATGTATTGTTACTTTATTAACTCTCCATGGTCAGAGAAACAGTCATAAATAAAGACATGAGGGAAAATCCCATCGCCCTCAAACCGCAGTAGTTTGAGTTTTATCGAGCTTGTCTGGGAATATGGCGTTAGAAAAATCCATACAGTCCATCACAGCAATGTAAGCAGCGCCTTTCTTGCTCGCTCGCTCTCTCTCTCTCTCTCTCTCTCTCTCTCTCTCTCTCTCTCTCTCTCTCTCTCTCTCTCTCTCTCTCTCTCTCTCTCTCTCTCTATCTCTCTCTCCCCCCCTCTCTCTCTCTCTCTCTCTATCTCTCTCCCCCTCTCTCTCTCTCTCGCTCTCTCTCTCTCTCACTCTCTCAGCTTTGTTCTGTCTGCCACTTTATTTCGTCACTCTGCTTGTCTGTATTTGCTAGCACCAGTAAACAGTGTGTCCTGTGCTCCAGGAGTGAGGGGAATCAGTCTACATTGTGATCATAGTAATGTGGCATCAGTACAGTAGTTTACACCATTTGTTCATGCAGGTTGGCATTAGCTCAGACCAACACCCAGCACCTGCTCATGGAGTGATCAGCCAATTTGATCCTCATCAGACAGCCAGTGGACAGTTACTGAGCAAAGAGGAGGACAGGCCAGGATAACACTGTGGGATATAGGCTAAGCTAGGGGGATGGCACTACTGGCAACACATTTACATTATTATGTTAATGATAATATATTGCATTGTTGATATTTAGTACCATATCAAGCATTCATCAGCACCTTGGAATACCTTGACCTAGGCTTTCATACTTGATGTTCTGTGAACAGGAAAAAGGAATAATTGAGTAGACATCTCTAGTTAGGATTTCCATAATTAGACTCCCTGAGGATAATCTTATTCTATTCTTTGTTGGGTTTATGATATGCGCAGACATCCTCTTGCAGATTATTAAATCATCTTCCGAAAATGTTCTACCAGGGTCTGTTCTCTTGTTAGATGAGTCCCAGGCCGACATGCTGCAATCGTGTGTGTGTATTCATCCTAGATTGGACATTAGCATGCATTTCGCTGTGGTCAGTAGGATGTGCTCTTCCATAAGCCTTTTAAAATAGAATGAACCCTCTTGGTTTCCTCCAAGAATGCTGATGCTAATTTGATGCATGTTGCTGATGCCGCAACTCAACTGTTGTAAACAAGACCATACACCCAGTCAGATGACCCAACAAATCCCCAAAATGAAACATGGATGCCCAACATTTATGGAAAGAGTCAGGCCATGAACTGAGTGAGCAGTCATCCAGGCTATGCTCTAACAGCAATCTGCTGTAGCAATTGAAATAGGACATTCTCAGTGACTGAAAAATACATTTTGGGTGGTTAAAATCATCTACAGTATTTATGATCTTGACATGCTTCCTGTACTAATTGACCCGGAACATAACTTGTGTATAGCCTTTTCGAACATAAGGGTCCAGCAGACATTCTTAACATATAATACGAATTGCAGGATGTTTTATTTGATTTTTTACAGCACCTAAAATATCATATGACATGGAAGACGTCATTTTTGGGGCACATTATGGCTCGTGAGTGCTACTTTCAAAACTACTGGCTGAAATTATACAAAACCTTTATAATGAATCTTAATGTCCCCAACATGCTGAAAGTCACATGACTGTTGTATTCTGATCCAAGCTGTGTTTTTACCAGTCTCTCCATAGGGGACCATCAGTGTTTTAGATGTGCGTCTAACATGGAGCAGCGAGTCGACAATGCTTGGTCTTTTGTCCTCCATTTTATATCATCATATGAATCACAGATTGGGGATTAAAATCTCCCGCCTCCTCCCCCTCCTTTCTTCCAGGGGATGGGTCTGTCAGCCACACTGCACACCTTCCTGCATAATTTAACAGCCTTGATTAGTTGAACATTTTCCAGATGTATTTATTCCATTTAAGTGGGGTGTGAAATCAGTGGCAACATGGGTAAGTAAATTGAAGCTCTTTGCTCATTTGAGTGTGAGAGTGCTGAATAATACAGAGCTAGTGTCTCAAGATTACTCCTTTCAACTCTCAAGTCTTATGGTTTTAATTATGCTATTGGAATTCTGTCTAATTGTTTTGCTTGTCTAAGTACATTTCTTGATTATTTTTGAATTGGGGTTAGATCAACAAAATATTCACTTAAATTGTTGTTTATATCTAAAAATGAAAAATATAATCTGGACTGTTTTGCATTGAATTTGAGTCACATCTCATTTTAGTCACGTTTTCTTTGCGCTTTTATATTTTTCTCAGAATTTGGATCGTTAAATGCACTCTACCTCAGAATTGAAGCTGATTGGGGTGGAAGAGCACATGGTTGTTGGCCAGAGGTAGAGTTAAGAGAGTGTTAAGAGAGTTGATAGAGGAGCTGTATACTGCTGAAGGGAATGACCAGTAGTTCTCCCCTCCAAGCTGCATGCTGGGCCCTTGTGTGCTGTGTGTGCAGGAGGGGGGATGAAGGGGCTGTTCTGGCCCCTCCACTGGGCTCTCTGGTCCCCCAGGGCCCTGACAGATGTGGGATTATCAGCCCCAGCACACCTCTTCACGGGCCGGAGAGCCACACATGTAGGGCCTGGTGTATTGTACAAAGACCCAGGGCAGAACCCACTGCTTCTATGAGGGGCTGGAAAGACACATCACACCCCCCACTCCTCACACGCATACACACGGGTGCATGCAGGCAGGGACAGACATACACACACATACGCTGTCTAGTAATGGATGAAAACACAACTAGAACAAGCATAAAAGTGGAGGTGATGGAGCCATCCCTGGTTATCACCTGGGTGGAAACCAAATTTGCTGTTTGGTCCAATGGCGCTGAGCTGAAAGCGTTTTGGGGTCTAAATCATTGAACTAGACCACTTGCTTGCTGAGCATAATTGCAGCAGGAAAGGAGATGATATTTCTATGTTCATACCCTAGTCCCCAGATATGACACACACACACACACACAGACACACACAAGTCTTTCCCTCTGGCCCCCTGCCACCTCGATTCCACATACAAACACAAACACACACAAGCCCACCCCCCTAGGTTATGTTACACGCACAGACACACCACAAAACACAAATCAGCATATTCCTTTCTTCAAATTCACACAATGTCCCATATTATCATCTGCACCAAAACATGGAATCAGTCTGTATCAGATATAGAAAATATATATATTTATCTAGGTAGCTGGCAGGATTGCAGATTGTCACTACTGAAAAAAGCGGTGATTAAAGGCATTTTAAAAGGACAGGCACCAACATGTACACATACCCAACACATACATTCACAGACACATATTTGACAGCATGCATCCAATAGGATATATTTCCAGATGAATTCAAATATACTCATAAATATAAATCTGACATCAGTTCAGAAACAGATAGATGACATCCCTTGTGTGGTGTTGTCTGGGTGGTTTAGGCTGGGCAGAGATGGGGGAGGAGATGTGGGTAATGTGGGTCCAGAGAGCAGTGTGCAGAGAGTAGCCTGAGGGATCCCCTGCCCTGCTCCACTGCCCCATGCTGGGACTGATAATGGCTGGACATGGCCCTCTCCCTAACAGGCAGCTGCTCTCTGTCCTTGGCCAGGGGAACTAGAGGAGGGTTGGGGAAGAGGTGGGGGGAGGTTGGACCCAGGCAGTACCACAGTCAATGGGCTGGTGTTGACAGCAGAGCCCCTGGCTGGCCTGGCTGGGAACAGGACAGTGAGTACTGGCCAGTCATCATGGTTCAGCCTGGGTAATCTGACCCAGAGCCATGCCAGTAGTTCTGGGTCCAGTGGTATCAGGCAGGCAGGCATGTTGATTTACTTTACTGACTTTATTGTCCCCCTGGGGATTTTTTTTTGCAGTGTCATTTACACGTTTAAGGTGGGGTTTTAATACAAAACTAAACGACAATACAACTTTAATAACAGTTAAATACCAATAAAAAGAGACTAGCCTGCTGGCCTTACTGAGTCGATGGGAACATTAGCCCAAGCTATTTAGGAGGGATATCACACCTGGCACAAATACTTGTCTAGTTCTGTTTTTTCTGCTGAGGGGTGCCCTATACCTGCGCCCAGAGGGGAGTAGTTCAAAGTGGAGAAGTTCGGGTACAGGGGGTGGCTTGGGTCTAAAATGATTTTGTGAGCCTTGCGGAGGGCCCTGACCTTAAAGATCTCATCCAGGCCTGTCTGTTTGACTCCAAGTACCTTGCTTGCTGTGGTGATAATCCTTCTCTGCATATTTCTCTGGCTGACAGTGGCATTGCCAAACCAACAAACAATACAAAAAGTTAAAATACTCTAAATAAAAGATTTGTAAAACAGAGTCAAAATAGTAGTCAACATTAAAAGATCCCATCTTTTTGAGAAAGTACAGTCTCTGTTGGCTCTTTGTAGATCAGGTCTGTACATTTACTCCACTGAAGCTTATTGTCCAAGAGGACACCCAGATATTTGTATTCCTCTACAATCTCTATATTCTGACCTCTGATAGATGTTGCAGAGGTAGGTGTTGTACGCTTCCTGAAGTCTATGCACATCTCTAAGCGTTACTGTAGGAAATACTTTTTTGCCTCTTGTCCCCAACTCTGAGATGTTCTTGAAATCTAATTATGCTAAAACTCCTACACCTCCACCTCCCTCCCTATTTGTCTGTCTCCCATGCTCACATCTGTCGTTGGTGATTGAAGAGCCTGTTTCTCGCCAACTGTTTATTTTCCTCTCCCCCTGTGTTGTTTCTAGAGTATGTGATGTGTGATTCCTGAGACAGCCGGTGCTGGTTAGGCATCATGCTGGGGGACTTCCTTTGCTCAGGTTCCAAGAAAACAACACAGGTTAGCATGGAAACCAGATCTAAAGGAGGGAAAACTGAAGGTGACAGTGAGAGACCCACCCGTATCAACTCTGACAGACGAACGGCTGGAGGAAGTTAGACTAGGGAAGGGATGGAGAGTATTTTCAATGCACCAAAGTGGGAAACATGTCAGATAATCAATAATACACCACTTGGTTAAGAAAAGAGAGACAGAAAAACTGTGATATGAAAGGGCGAGAAGGAGAAAGAGCGAAGAGGCTTTGAGGTAGAAGACAATTAGAGGTAGAATTGGAGAAGGGTGATAGAGGGAGAGGGGACCCCCACCAGATGTGAGAGCATTAATTATGCCTAATCAAAGCCAGTGTCAGTCTGGTGACAGCAGCAGACAGCCACGAGACAGTCAAGGTCACCAGTGACACACACACTCCTGTGTCTCCTGAGTGTGTGTGAGGAATGGATAGGAACACTGACCCACACCATGACATTGAGTTCCCAAATCCTTCTAAATTTACAGCTCCGCATCCCTGAAGCCCAGGATTTAGTTTCCCTTTCATCCATCTTGGGAAAGACAATGCTGGTGTTTACACAATAAATAAATAAATCCTATCATATGAAAATGTATGAGGTTATTTACCCACTAACTATGGTTAGTGTTAATGTGTGTTCTGTTGTGTCTGCGTGGTGTTGTATATTAAGTTAAGAGGATTACAGGTTGCTTGTTGAAGCACAGGACTGGCTGATGGAGATAAAGTGGTGTGAATGTGGTGCAGGTGTTGTACTTAGTGCTTGACAAGGTGCACCGTGTTAGCTGGCATCTGCAGCACTGCAGCCGGGGACCAGCACAAAAAATCACATCGCACCACAAAGTTCACCCAAAGTTCCTGAAGTTGTGGGACATCATTTTCCTAACAGGGTACATACAGTATAACCTCCACAGGTTTCGTTAGTTTAATCATTAGTACCGGATTTTTTAAATGTCTTGGGAATGTCCTTGATCTTCTTTAAGGGTAATCATTGTCATTGAATTTGAATGGGTAAAGCAGCTTTGGCTGATTCACCACATTTACATGGCATTCAACTGTTATTTATATTGATGGTAATATGAAATATGTACGTATGACCACACCTGTTACATGATAGATATTGTTAAGATAATATTGTATCTTAATCTGTATTCAGTTCAGGTTGGAATTTGCTTGTGCTCATGTAATTACTCATGTGTGTGCTCATGTAATTACTCATGTGTGTGCTAATGTAACTACTCCTGTGTGTGTTAATGTAACTACTCCTGTGTGTGTTAATGTAACTAATCCTGTGTGTGTAATGTAACTACTCCTGTGTGTGCTAATGTAATTACTCCTGTGTGTGTTAATGTAACTACTCCTGTGTGTGTTAATGTAACTACTCCTGTGTGTGTTAATGTAACTACTCCTGTGTGTGTTAATGTAATTAATCCTGTGTGTGTAATGTAACTACTCCTGTGTGTGCTAATGTAATTACTCATGTGTGTGCTCATGTAATTACTCATGTGTGTGTTAATGTAACTAATCCTGTGTGTGTAATGTAACTACTCCTGTGTGTGCTAATGTAATTACTCCTGTGTGTGTTAATGTAACTACTCCTGTGTGTGTTAATGTAACTACTCCTGTGTGTGTTAATGTAACTACTCCTGTGTGTGTTAATGTAACTACTGTGTGTGTTAATGTAACTACTCCTGTGTGTGCTAATGTAACTACTCCTGTGTGTGTTAATGTAACTACTCCTGTGTGTGTTAATGTAACTACTCCTGTGTGTGCTAATGTAATTACTCCTGTGTGTGCTAATGTAATTACTCCTGTGTGTGTTAATGTAACTACTCCTGTGTGTGCTAATGTAATTACTCCTGTGTGTGTTAATGTAACTACTCCTGTGTGTGTTAATGAAATTACTCCTGTGTGTGCTCATGTAACTACTCCTGTGTGTGTTAATGTAACTACTCCTGTGTGTGCTAATGTAACTACTCCTGTGTGTGTTAATGTAACTACTCCTGTGTGTGTTAATGTAACTACCCTGTGTGTGCTAATGTAACTACTCCTGTTTGTGTTAATGTAACTACTCCTGTGTGTGCTAATGTAACTACTCCTGTGTGTGTTAATGTAACTACTCCTGTGTGTGTTAATGTAACTACCCTGTGTGTGCTAATGTAACTACTCCTGTTTGTGTTAATGTAACTACTCCTGTGTGTGTTAATGTAACTACTCCTTTGTGTGCTAATGTAACTACTCCTGTGTGTGCTAATGTAATTACTCCTGTGTGTGCTCATGTAACTACTCCTGTGTGTGTTAATGTAACTACTCCTGTGTGTGCTAATGTAATTACTCCTGTGTGTGCTCATGTAACTACTCCTGTGTGTGTTAATGTAACTACTCCTGTGTGTGTTAATGAAATTACTCCTGTGTGTGCTCATGTAACTACTCCTGTGTGTGTTAATGTAACTACTCCTGTGTGTGCTAATGTAACTACTCCTGTGTGTGTTAATGAAATTACTCCTGTGTGTGCTCATGTAACTACTCCTGTGTGTGTTAATGTAACTACTCCTGTGTGTGTTAATGTAACTACTCCTGTGTGTGTTAATGTAACTACTCCTGTGTGTGCTAATGTAACTACTCCTGTGTGTGTTAATGTACCTACTCCTGTGTGTGCTAATGTAACTACTCCTGTGTGTGCTAATGTAATTACTCCTGTGTGTGCTAATGTAACTACTCCTGTGTGTGCTAATGTAACTACTCCTGTGTGTGCTCATGTAAATACTCCTGTGTGTGCTCATGTAACTACTCCTGTGTGTGCTAATGTAACTACTCCTGTGTGTGCTAATGTAACTACTCCTGTGTGTGCTCATGTAACTACTCCTTGTCACGCCTTGGTCATAGTGTTTTGTGTTTTCGTTATATATTTGGTCAGGCCAGGGTGTGACATGGGTTTATTTGTTGTGTTTCGTATTGGGGTTTTATAGGAATTGGGATTGCGGCTGAGTAGGGGTGTAGCATAGGTTTGGCTGCCTGAGGCGGTTCTCAATCAGAGTCAGGTGATTCTCGTTGTCTCTGATTGGGAACCATATTTAGGTAGCCGGGGTTTCACTGTGTATTTCGTGGGTGATTGTTCCTGTCTTTGTGTTAGTTAGCACCAGACAGGCTGTATAGGTTTTCGTGTTTCGTTTGTTGTTTTGTATTTATAAGTTATTTCATGTATCGTACTTTTTTCATTAAAGAACATGAGTAACCACCACGCTGCATTTCGGTCCTCTCCTTCGACAGACGAACGCCGTTACAGAATCACCCACCACACACGGACCGAGCGGCGTGGTAACAGGCAGCGACATCAGGAGAAACGAAAGGAAGAATGGACATGGGAAGACGTGTTGGATGGCAAAGGTTGTTACACTTGGGAGGAGATACTGGCCGGAAGAGATCGCCTCCCATGGGAACAGGTGGAGGCACTTAGGAGAGCAGAGGCAGCCGGAGATAAGAGCCGACGATACGAGGGAACACGGTTGGCAAGGAAGCCCGAAAAGCAGCCCCAAAAATGTATTGGGGGGGAGGCTCAGGGAGAGAGTGGCAGAGTCAGGAGTCAGACCTGAGCCAACTCTCCCTGTTAATCGTGAGGAGCAGCGATCAAAGGACTTCTGGAGTTGGGAGGAGATATTGGATGGAAAAGGACCCTGGGCTCAGCCTGGTGAATATCGACGCCCCAAAGAAGAACTGGAGGCGGAAAAGCGGAGAGGCGCTGGTATGAAGAGGCAGCACGGCGACGCGGATGGAAGCCTGAGAGTCACCCCCAAAAATCTATTCGGGGGGGGCTTACAGGGAGTATGGCTATGCCAGGTAGGAGACCTGCGCAAACTCCCTGTGCTTACCGGGGGGCTAGAGAGACCAGGCAGGCACCGTGTTATGCTATGGAGCGCACGGTGTCTCCAGTGCGGGTGCATAGCCCGGTACGGTACATACCAGCTCTTCGTATTAGCCGGGCTAGAGTGGGCATCGAGCCAAGTAAGGTTGGGCAGGCTCGGTGCTCAAGAGCTCCAGTGCGCCTGCACGGTCCGGTCTATCCAGTGCCACCTCCACACACCAGTCCTCCAGTAGCAGCTCCCCGCACCAGGCTTCCTGTGCATGTCCTCGATCCAGTACCACCAGTTCTAGCACCACGCACCAGGCCTTCAGTGCGCCTCGCCTGTTCAGCACAGCCAGAGCCTTCCTTCCCTCTAGCGCTGTCGGAGCCTTCCGCCTGTTCAGCGCAGCCAGAGCCTTCCTCCTCTACAGCGCTGCTGGAGTCTCCCGCCTGTTTAGCGCAGCCAGAGCCTTTCTCCTCTCCTGCGCTGCCGGAGCCTCCCGCCTGTTCAGCGCAGCCAGCGCTTTCCTCCTCTCCTGCGCTGTCGGAGTCTCCCGCCTGTTCAGCGCTTCCAGAGCCTTCCTCCTCTACAGCGCTGCCGGAGCCTCCTGCCTGTTCGGAGCAGCCAGAGCTGCCAGACTGCATGGAGCAGCCAGAGCTGCCAGTCTGCATGGAGCAGCCAGAGCTGTCAATCTTCATGGAGCAGCCAGAGCTGTCAATCTGCATGGAGCAGCCAGAGCTGTCAATCTGCATGGAGCAGCCAGAGCTGCCAATCTGCATGGAGCAGCCAGAGCTGCCAGTCAACATGGATCAGCCAGAGCAGCTAGATCCGCCAGTCAGCCATGATCTTCCAGATCTGCCAGTCAACCAGACTCTTCCAGATCCGCCAGCCAGGAGCTGCCGGAGCCAACTACCTGCCTGAGCTCCATCTCAGTACTGGGCTTCCTCTCAGTACTGGGCTTCCTCTCAGTACTGGGCTTCCTCTCAGTACTGGGCTTCCCCTCAGTCCAGGGCTTCCCCTCAGTCCCGGGCTCCCCTCAGTCCCGAGCTCCCCTCAGTCCCGAGCTCCCCCTCAGTCCCGAGCTGCCCCAGTTCCGAGCTGCCCCTCAGTCCCGAGCTGCCCCTCAGTCACGAGCTGCCCCTCAGTTCAGTGGGGATCTGGGTGAGGACTATTAGGACGCGAAGGGGAGGAACTATGACATTAATGGAGTGGGGTCCACATCCCGAGCCGGAGCCGCCACCATGGACAGACGCCCACCCGGACCCTCCCTATGGTTTTGAGGTGCGTCCGGGAGTCCGCACCTTAGGGGGGGGTTCTGTCACGCCTTGGTCATAGTATTTTGTGTTTTCGTTATATATTTGGTCAGGCCAGGGTGTGACATGGGTTTATTTGTTGTGTTTCGTATTGGGGTTTTATAGGATTTGGGATTGCGGCTGAGTAGGGGTGTAGCTTAGGTTTGGCTGCCTGAGGCGGTTCTCAATCAGAGTCAGGTGATTCTCGTTGTCTCTGATTGGGAACCATATTTAGGTAGCCGGGGTTTCACTGTGTATTTCGTGGGTGATTGTTCCTGTCTTTGTGTTAGTTAGCACCAGACAGGCTGTATAGGTTTTCGCGTTTCGTTTGTTGTTTTGTATTTATAAGTTATTTCATATATCGTACTTTTTTCATTAAAGAACATGAGTAACCACCACGCTGCATTTCGGTCCCCTCCTTCGACAGACGAACGCCGTTACACTCCTGTGTGTGCTCATGTAACTACTCCTGTGTGTGCTAATGTAACTACTCCTGTGTTTGCTCATGTAACTACTCCTGTGTGTGCTAATGTAACTACTCCTGTGTGTGCTAATGTAACTACTCCTGTGTGTGCTCATGTAACTACTCCTGTGTGTGCTCATGTAACTACTCCAGTTCTTAAAGAGAATGACAGAGAAATCCCAGATTGGCTTCAGATATTACCCATGAAACCTAATGTTCAAATTAGGAATATACGGATGGACATGCAAATGTGTCTGTGTATTCAGTATCTTACATTTCCCGGCTCAGTTGAGCAAAAGTACACGTAGATGGAGAGTGGTGGCTGTCATCATTCCAACCCCTCTCTCCCTGGGTCCCCTGGGGGCCTCCGTACCATTGGCCACACTCCAGTGCTAATAGTCCCTGTTTGAGAGCCGGCCAGTTACCTTTCTGAGGTAATGCGCCTCACCACAATTTAGCCTGCTGCCATCCTACTGTAGGGAATTTCCCCAGTAGAATATCTTTCTTCGATAGCCAGAATTATGAATGATACATGCAGAACAAGCCAATCAGTCTGCCATATACACAGAAATGTGTGCGTGTCTGTCTCTCTGTCTCTGTGTGTGTGTACATGCATCCATGCATGTGTGTGTAGTATACATTATTGCGTAAACAGTACTGTGTGTGGCCCCTGATGTCTTTTTTTGCTGCTGAGTGAACAACAACTGGCAGCTAATCAGAGTTCCCCACAGCTTCATCCTCACCCTGTGGTATGTGATATTGTGCCTAGTATGGATGATATTGATATTATTCTGTCTGCTACTGGTTGTCATGAATGCCTGAGTCTCCTCCTCCCCTATCTGGCCCTGTAGGCAGACCATAGAGAGAGGAGCTATAAGCCTCATACCTCCTCAGATAGGCTTGGCTGGGTAATCGAGCAGCGCTCAATATGACTGCTCAGCCCGTGGATTACTCCTCAATATGGGTTTACAACCCAATGAATGAATGGAGACACAATTCTGCAGCTCAGCTCACAGAGCTTTAATACACCAGAGATTTAGAGAGAACTGAAAGGGAATGTCTTCTGATCTGTATCGGTTACAGTAGATTGCTACTGTCTCGTGTCGTTGTCACACTGCAATACTTAATCCTGGATACATATCTCAAGATGTGACACTCTATAATCTTAATGCGAAGGTATGTCTGAAAGTCCTAGCTATAGTTCTGGACAGAATGAACAAGTAAGACTGAATGACAGGTTTTATCTGTCAACTTAGTCTCTGTGAAGATCAGTGTGTTTCAGATTCAGTTTCAGATTCAACACAGTATGTCTCCAATGGGTTTGGCACTGTCACTCAGGCCTCTGTGGTCTGACAGGAGTGACCCCAGTCTCACTCAGGCCTCCGTGGTCTGACAGGGGTGACCCCAGCCTCACTCAGGCCTCCGTGGTCTGACAGGGGTGACCCCAGTCTCACTCAGGCCTCTGTGGTCTGACAGGGGTGACCCCAGTCTCACTCCGGCCTCTGTGGTCTGACAGGGGTGACCCCAGTCTCACTCCGGCCCCTGTGGTCTGACAGGGGTGACCCCAGTCTCACTCAGGCCTCTGTGGTCTGACAGGGGAGACCTCAGTCTCACTCAGGCCTCTGTGGTCTGACACAGGTGACCCCACCCTCACACAGGGCTCTCAGTGTGAGTGTCAGTGTGTGTCTGAGGTACTGGTGATGTCGGTGCTGCGGACCCACTTTCCTGGGTTCTGTCTGGTAGGTATCAGCCAGGAGCAGCAGGACAGGTGTAAACCTAACACAGCGATCCACCTCCAGCCCAACAGGGTCCTCACAAACAGCCCCCCACCCGCCCACCCCACCCTGCCAGGATGCCAGTCTTCACATGTTTTTCTCTTAATTAATCTGGTGCATGTTCACTGTGTGTTCATTGTGTGCTCACTGTGTGCTCACTGTGTGCTCACTGTATGCTCACTGTGTGCTCACTGTGTGCTCACTGTGTGCTCACCGTGTATACTGTGGCTAAGACACAAGACAGCAGTTTCCTAAATTGCCCAACAGGAAGGAAGGGCTTTCTAACAGTAGCAGAGCCAGCTGATGCTATTGGATCAAGATAGCCTGTCTTTGTAGAGGGATTCAAAGACGGTTTTCAGTGCTAGTCTGAGAGAGCATTCAATGGTACTTCAACATGGTCAAGGGCATGAGCCGGGCACTTAGTAGGCATTACTGCATGATATCAATATTTGTTTTTCATGAAAAGTAAAAGGAGAAAGTAAAGGGAGTAAGAAGGTGTGATGAGATAGGAAGGTTATGTTAGTCATTTTATTGTTTGGCCAAAACAATGTAAATCATAATTGTAGGAAACTGGAGAGTGCTGTTGAATAATATGGCACGTTGAATGTATGACATTCTAAAGACCTTACTCCACTCTACACTCCTAAAAGAGTTATTCGGCTGTCCACATAGGAGAACCCATTGAAAAATGTGTTTGGGTTCCAGCTCGAATCCTTTTGAGTTCCATGTAGAACTCTTTCCACAAAGGGTTCTACATGGAACCCAAAAGAGTTTTATCTGGACCCCAAAAGGGTTCTCCTATAGTCACAGTCGATATTCACATAATTTCCATTGACCACGCCCACAAATTGGGGAAAACCAACATTCTTTCTTATAGACCCCCATTGTAAAAGAGGCAAATTCGTCATAGATTTTTTGTTATACAGAAATAACAAAAATGCTGCTGTGTTGTTCAAAGTACATGTAGCCAGGTAATAAATTCTAGCCTACAGTTCGCAATGCTCCCACATAGGGAAATAGAGCCTGTGAAAAGAGCCCTGTGGCTATTCAGTGTGGGAGAGTGGAAAATGTGGGGACCTGGTGTCCAAGTAGGCTACACGTAACTATGTGTGTGGAAAACATTTCATCACATGTAACGCATTTAACTTGTCCGTTTGTAACTCCACTCACTACCTGTAGCTGTATAGTCTCTTTGTTTGTATTGTTGGTGTTGGCTAGCTTAATGTTCCAGTCAGTAGCTACTGCAACTAGCACTCACTCACTCAAGTGGCTGCTAGCATCGTCATGAAAAGGGGCATGAGGAAAGCCTTACAATATAACATTTTTCTAAGTAGTGAGAACACTAGGGAGAAGGCAATGTTTAAAAGTAATATTTGACATGTCGTACTTGGCCTCCTGAGTGACGCAGCGGTCTAAGGCCCTGCATTGCAGTGATTGAGGCATCACTACAGACCCGGGTTCGATCCCAGGCTGTGTCACTGGCGGCCATCACCGGGTGACCCATGAGGCGGCGCACAATTGGCCCAGGGGTCGTCCAGATTAGGGGAGAGGTTGGCTGGCAGGGATTTCCTTGTCACATTGCACTCTAGTGCCTCCTTGTGGTGGGCTGGGAGCATGCAAGCTGACCCGGTTGGCAGCTTAACGTTTTTTCTTCCAATGCATTGGTGCGGCTGGCTTCCGGGTTAAGTGAGTGTCAGGGTCGTGTTTCGGAAGACACATGGCTCTCGACTTTTGCCGTAGGGGAGTAGCAGCGATGGGACAAGACTGTAACTACCAACTGGATATCATGAGAAAATATAATACATGTTGTACTTTTCTAAAATGTAGTTGTGTAATTCACTAAAACAAGCAGACTACAAGAAAATGGTGTTTAAAAAAGGTCAAGTTTTTGCTGTGAGAGAATGGGGAGCCAATGGGGCTCCCACAGGTTGTTTTCCCCACAGGCGGACATTCTATCTAATACTGACTGGGTCTATGGGGACAGCTGTATGAGTATGTGATGGTCTGTTTTTTTAGAAGCACCAGTCAAAGAATGATTAGTCTATCACCATCCAGCTTTTCCTTCTATCTGCCAGTAGAAGTGGAATTGTGATTATCAGAGAGGATCTAAACTGGGTGAGGATGTTTCAAACGAGACACTGTTTTCCTCTCGCTGTCTTCCCCCTCTCCATTTTATTATTCTATTCTCCATCTCTTTCAAACCACTTGAGCAGATTTCAAAACCACTCTGCATTTGGAGTTTATCACTCGAGAGATGCCCTTTAAGAATAAAGGGAGAAAAGACTACCTTAATTGTGAGCATGGAGAAGTACACGGAGCTATCCTTCCATACTGGCAGAGGCCCTCCCTTTTGTCATAAAAGGAGTAATCTCAGTCAAAGGAACAGGGAAGCCTTTATGGTGTAAATCAAAGCACCTCGAAGACTGGCCTCCTCCCAGGCAGCCAAACAGGGGGCTTTTGACTTCAGCTCTCTATGTCTCTCTTTTTTACCCCCTGTACTGTCTCAGTTCTCTCCCAGGCCATCTACCTCCAGTTGGAGCAGAGTAGGCATGTTTTGTGTATTTCATGTGTGTAGAGATGAGACTCTGTTGAAAGGGGTGCATGAGGGGGAATATCTGTAGTGTGTCTCAACACACAGCAGCATTCTTTAGAAAGCATGGTTTAAAGACTTGCATACTAACATGTAGGGTTGTTGTAGCCTTGGAAGACATGTTTATCGAACTACACAGCCAACTGGAATAAGGTCTTTACATTTCAACGTCACATTTGATGTGTTTTGAGTATCACCACAGAATGCCCAATAGGACTACCAGGGACTTCAACTCTAAGGGAAACGGTTTGGTTGCCACACTCTTTACTCACATGTGTATTTCCCAGGACCAGTACATCTTACAAGACTCTTTTTGACATTAATAGAAATACCAAGGTCTTTGGTTGAAATAGCGACCCTTTTTATCCTCATATCTTATTCCAACAAGGAGTTATAAGCCATCAAACACACTCTGTCCACTTGTGACAACGAGCCCCATCGCAGGGTTTATGCCCCGAGAACAACGTATTACATTTTGAGTAAATGTGTATGTGTATACGTGTTTGCACATGCATGTGTTTATGTGTGGGTACGTGACAGAAAAAAACATGTCTGTGAGAGAGAGCACAGATACCTCTGCCCAACGGATGGACAGATGATGCATCGGGAAGATGCCGTTTACACATCATTTGCTAATTGGCAATAAGTCTCACAGATGTATTTAGAATACCTCCATTCTAAATTCTACAGTTTATACATCGGTCAGGATCAACATTCTATTCTGATGTCTCGGCGAGGTCTTCCCAAACACCCTCCATATTCCCTACACATTTTGATATGTCGGCCAAAGGTGTTTGTGTTTACTGGGAAGAGAGCGACAGCAACAGCCCAAACGAGCTGGGGATTTACAGTATACTGGCAGTGCCAATGTCCCTGAACAATAATGGAGTTTATAGAGACAACCAACTCTACATTTCATGTGACATCCATCCCCCCCCAATGCTAATTAAGATGCAAATTACCTCGTGGCTTGACCTAGCAACTCAGAAGTAGGTTTGGAATGTAGCTCTCTCTTTCCTCTTTTCAACAAACAGATTTTGTCATGTATAATCTCATAATTCAAACATTTATAAAGAAAATACCAAGACATCTTTCTCACCTATGAAAAAAGACAAATTCCCCTCACCTCAATGTTTTGTCATGCCGACTTGAATTGACAAGGTGGAGAATTCACACATTTTAATCTTCAAATTATTACACAGCATCCTCAAGATTGGGAGTAATAAGCACTGTGACAACCAACCAAACAATCAAATTTATATATACAGTGGGGCAAAAAAGTATTTAGTCAGCCACCAATTGTGCTAATTTTCCCACTTAAAAAGATTATATAATTTTCATCATAGGTCTGTGAGAGCCAGAAATCTTCCTTTTTTGTAGGTGACCAAATACTTATTTTCCACCATAATTTGCAAATAAATTCATAAAAAATCCTGCAATGTGATTTTCTGGATTTTTTTTCTCACATTTTGTCTGTCATAGTTGAAGTGTACCTATGATGAAAATTACAGGCCTCTCTCATCTTTTTAAGTGGGAGAACTTGCACAATTGGTGGCTGACTAAATACTTTTTTGCCCCATTGTATATAGCCCTTCGTACATCAGCTGATATCTCAAAGTGCTGTACTGAAACCCAGCTTAAAACCCCAAACAGCAAGCAATGCAGGTGTTGAAGCACATTGGCTAGGAAAAACTCCCTAGAAAGGCCAAAACCTAGAATGAAACCTAGAGAGGAACAAGGCTATGAGGGGTTGTCAGTCCTCTTCTGGCTGTGCCGGGTGGAGATTATAACAGAACATGGCCAAGATGTTCAAATGTTCATAAATGACCAGCATGGTCAAATAATAGGTCTGGGACAGGTAGCACGTCCGATGAACAGGTCAGGATTCCATAGCCGCAGGCAGAACAGTTGAAACTGGAGCAGCAGCACGGCCAGGTGGACTGGGGACAGCAAGGAGTCATCATGCCAGGTAGTCCTGAGGCATGGTCCTAGGACTCAGGTCCTCCGAGAGAGAGAAAGAAAGAGAGAATTAGAGAGAGCATACTTAAATTCACACAGGACACCGGATAAGACAGGAGAAGTACTCCAGATATAACAAACTGACCCTAGCCCCCCGACACATAAACTACTGCAGCATAAATACTGGAGGCTGAGACAGGAGGAGTCAGGAGACACTGTGGCCCCATCCGATGATACCCCCGGACAGGGCCAAACAGGAAGGATATAACCCCACCCATTTTGCCAAAGCACAGCCCCACACCACTAGAGGGATATCTTCAACCACCAACTTACCATCCTGAGACAAGGCCGAGTATAGCCCACAATGATCTCCGCCACGGCACAACCCAAGGGGGGGGCGCCAACCCAGACAGGAAGATCACATCAGTGACTCAACCCACTCAAGTGACGCACCCCTCCTAGGGATGGCATGAAAGAGCACCAGTAAGTCAGTGACTCAGACCCTGTAATAGGGTTAGAGGCAGAGAATCCCAGTGGAAAGAGGGGAACCAGCCAGGCAGAGACAGCAAGGGCGGTTCGTTGCTCCAGAGCCTTTCCGTTCACCTTCACACTCCTGGGCAAGAAGAGATGAGTCTTCAGTAAAGACTTAAAGGTTGAGACCGAGTTTGCGTCTCTCACATGGGTAGGCAGACCATTCCATAAAAATGGAGCTCTATAGGAGAAAGCCCTGCCTCCAGCTGTTTGCTTAGAAATTCTAGGGACAATTAGGAGGCCTGCGTCTTGTGACCGTAGCGTACGTGTAGGTACAGTGCCTTGCGAAAGTATTCGGCCCCCTTGAACTTTGCGACCTTTTGCCACATTTCAGGCTTCAAACATTAAGATATAAAACTGTATTTTTTTGTGAAGAATCAACAACAAGTGGGACACAATCATGAAGTGGAACGACATTTATTGGATATTTCAAACTTTTTTAACAAATCAAAAACTGAAAAATTGGGCGTGCAAAATTATTATTATTATAGTTTTAGAGGCCATGATTATTTTCATCATTGTGTCAAGAGATATAGTACTAAAACACTTGAGTGTCTCTCTTGATCCTAGGTCCTGGTAGAGTTGTGCAGACTCAGGACAACTGAGCTTTGAAGGAATACGCAGATTTAAAGAGGAGTCCGTGATTTTCTTTCTAATAATCATGATCTTTTCCTCAAATAAGTTCATGAATTTATTACTGCTGAAGTGAAAGCCATCCTCACTTGGGGAATGCTGCTTTTTAGTTAGCTTTACGACAGTATCAAAAATACATTTCGGATTGTTCTTATATTCCTCAATTAAGTTGGAAAAATAGGATCAAATCAAATCAAATCAAATCAAATTTTATTTGTAACATACACATGGTTAGCAGATGTTAATGCGAGTGTAGCGAAATGCTTGTGCTTCTAGTTCCGACAATGCAGTGGTAACCAACAAGTAATCTAACTAACAATTCCAAAACTACTGTCTTATACACAGTGTAAGGGGATAAAGAATATGTACATAAGGATATATGAATGAGTGATGGTACAGAGCAGCATACAGTAGATGGTATCGAGTACAGTATATACATATGAGATGAGTATGTAGACAAAGTAAACAAAGTGGCATAGTTAAAGTGGCTAGTGATACATGTATTACATAGGAATGCAGTCGATGATGTAGAGTACAGGATATACGTATGCATATGAGATGAATAATGTAGGGTAAGTAACATTATATAAGGTAGCATTGTTTAAAGTGGCTAGTGATATATTTACATCATTTCCCATCAATTCCCATTATTAAAGTGGCTGGAGTTGGGTCAGTGTCAATGACAGTGTGTTGGCAACAGCCACTCAATGTTAGTGGTGGCTGTTTAACAGTCTGATGGCCTTGAGATAGAAGCTGTTTTTCAGTCTCTCGGTCCCAGCTTTGATGCACCTGTACTGACCTCGCCTTCTGGATGATAGCGGAGTGAACAGGCAGTGGTTCGGGTGGTTGATGTCCTTGATGATCTTTATGGCCTTCCTGTAACATCGGGTGGTGTAGGTGTCCTGGAGGGCAGGTAGTTTGCCCCCGGTGATGCGTTGTGCAGACCTCACTACCCTCTGGAGAGCCTTACGGTTGAGGGCGGAGCAGTTGCCGTACCAGGCGGTGATACAGCCCGCCAGGATGCTCTCGATTGTGCATCTGTAGAAGTTTGTGAGTGCTTTTGGTGACAAGCCGAATTTCTTCAGCCTCCTGAGGTTGAAGAGGCGCTGCTGCGCCTTCTTCACGACGCTGTCAGTGTGAGTGGACCAATTCAGTTTGTCTGTGATGTGTATGCCGAGGAACTTAAAACTTGCTACCCTCTCCACTACTGTTCCATCGATGTGGATAGGGGGGTGTTCCCTCTGCTGTTTCCTGAAGTCCACAATCATCTCCTTAGTTTTGTTGACGTTGAGTGTGAGGTTATTGGATGATCGAGCAGCAGTAAGTGCTCTTCGATACTGCACGGTACTGTCTTTCCAAGCTAGTTGGAAGACTTCCAGTTTGGTGTGGCGCCATTTCCGTTCCAATTTTCTGGAAGCTTTCTTCAGAGCTCTGGTATTTTCTGTATACCAGGGAGCTAGTTTCTTATGAGGAATGTTTTTAGTTTTTAGGGGTGCAACTGCATCTAGGGTATTGCGCAAGGTTAAATTGAGTTCCTCAGTTAGGTGGTTAACTGATTTTTGCCCTCTGACGTCCTTGGGTAGGCAGAGGGAGTCTGGAAGGGCATCAAGGAATCTTTATGTTGTCTGTGAAATTATAGCACAACTTTTGATGCTCCTTGGTTGGGGTCTGAGCAGATTATTTGTTGCAATTGCAAACTTAATAAAATGGTGGTCCGATAGTCCAGGATTATGAGGAAAAACATTAAGATCCACAACATTTATTCCATGGGACAAAACTAGGTCCAGAGTATGACTGTGACAGTGAGTAGGTCCAGAGACATGTTGGACAAAACCCACTGAGTCGATAATGGCTCCGAAAGCCTTTTGTAGTGTGTCTATGGACTTTTCCATATGAATATTAAAGTCACCAAAAATTGGAATATTGTCTGCTATGACTACAAGGTCCGATAGGAATTCAGGGAACTCAATGAGGAACGCTGTATATGGCCCAGGAGGCCTGTAAACAGTAGCTATAAAAAGTGATTGAGTAGGCTGCATAGATTTTATGACTAGAAGCTCAAAAGATGAAAACGGCATTTTTTTTGTTGTAAATTGAAATTTGCTAACGTAAATGTTAGCAACACCTCCGCCTTTGCGGGATGCACGGGGGATATGGTCACTAGTAAACAGTAAATTCATCAGGCTTAAGTCATGTTTCAGTCAGGCCAATCACATCAAGATTATGATCAGTGATTAGTTCATTGACTACAATTGCCTTTGAGGTAAGGGATCTAACATTAAGTAGCCCTATTTTGAGATGTGAGGTATCACGATCTCTTTCAATAATGACAGGAATGGAGGAGGTCTTTATCCTAGTGAGATTGCTAAGGTGAACAACGCCATGTTTAGTTTTGCCCTTCCCAGGTCGAGGCACAGAAACACGGTCTCAATGGGGATAGCTGAGCTGACTACACTCACTGTGCTAGTGGCAGACTCCACTAAGCTGGCAGGCTGGCTAACAGCCTGCTGCCTGGCCTGCACCCTATCTCGTTGTGGAGCTAGAGGAGTTAGAGCCCTGTCTATGTTGTTGGATAAGATGAGAGCACCCCTCCAGCTAGGATGGAGTCCATCACTCCTCAGCAGGCCAGGCTTGGTCCTGTTTGTGGGTGAGTCCCAGAAAGAGGGCCAATTATCTACAAATTCTATCTTTTGGGAGGGGCAGAAAACAGTTTTCAACCAGCGATTGAGTTGTGAGTCTCTGCTGTAGAGCTCATCACTCCCCCTAACTGGGAGAGGGCCAGAGACAATTACTCGATGCCGACACATCTTTCTAGCTGATTTACACGCTGAAGCTATGTTGCACTTGGTGACCTCTGACTGTTTCATCCTAACATCGTTGGTGCCGACGTGGATAACAATATCCCTATACTCTCTACACTCGCCAGTTATAGCTTTCTCAGACCCCGTAATGGGAGGAGTAGAGACAAGAGAAGGCTCGTCCTCAGACTCCGGCTCGCTGCTTAATTGACTCAACCCTTGAGTCAACCACCCCCGGTCCCACATACTTTGCATTGCTTTGATGCTAAGATTCTTTTCAGAACAATTCTTCCTAACATTACACATAAGCCTTCCCTGTGACATTTGCTTCATGTCAATGCCTCTGAAGCTTCAAGGACATCTGAAACTGGCTAGTGACTCGTTATCACCTAATTGATATATAATTTATGAGCAGTCCTGGGAAAGCTAATTGCCTGTCACTCTGCTTTCATAGCGTTCCTCTGATGGTTATCAACAAAGCCCAGTGAAATACAAACTAGTCTACATTCCTCACTGAAAAGACAGTCTTCTCAGCATCTCTGCTGACTCAAAAGTTAGCCCCAGCCTTGGTTTAGCCCTCATATTATGTTGCGGGTCAATTTGACCCATTTCCACTTTTGAGTTGTCTAAAATACTAGTGAACCTCTTTTTTTCCATTAAATTAAATGGCTTTTCCTCATTTAGGGTCATGAACCTAACTTCATAATGTGGACACACTGATTTGTTGTGGAATGTCTGCGTAGATTTTGTGTACAAACATGATGTTGTGGGTCATTTTGACCCGGAGGCTTTCAAGTGTATAGATATTTGCACGGGTCCAAAATAAACAAGTGTCTTTGATGTATTTTGTTTTGACTGGTTCTGGATGCACTTTTATAATTCTGTTTGGGTGAAAAGGAGCTTTCTCAAGCTTCTCTTATTGCGAAAGCAGCAGATCTCTGACACAGACACTGAAAGATGAACTCCAAACAGAAATTGCTTGTTTTTGAGAAAGATCCTATGTTTAGCAAATAAATCTTAAATATAGAGTTTTTGGAAGCAAATGTTCTTGTATTTCTTCTTCCTGAAAGGTCTGACAAGACAAAATCAAGTTTGGGCTGTTTTTACTTGATTCTTTGACTGTCTTGAGTGCGTTTAAACTGTGCGGGTCAATACCATAATGGACGTTAAAAATTCAGCAAAGCACAACGGTTAGTTTAGCGTCTACAGATGTAGGATCTTAATTTAATTTTACTCTTTAGTTGCTGCGAATTTTCCTGCACAGTTTAAAATTTCCACTTTAAAATTTCAGATTGTGTTTGCCTAACAAAAAATGTATCAGCCCCTACAAAAAAAATGTCAATGAATTATAATCCACATCATAATTCACATTTCCTGTTGCTGAAAGATTGTTTTCCTGCTGTAGCAAACTGGTTCAAATTAAGATCCTACATCTGTATGTGCACATCTCATATGTGCCGCTATTATGTCCTTCACGAATAATTTAGACTCAGAATCATATCAGTGTATGCATGCAGAAGGTTGTCTGCTTATTGAACACAGAGTTCCTCTGTAGCCAATCAACAGTGGTGATATGTTCTGTAACAGAAAGTTCTTCATTATCACATTGAAGCCCTCAAAGGAATTGACAGTATGTGCGAGGCCTGCTGTATGAATGAAGAAGAAAGAAACACCCTTAACTGGAGATTCTCCGTTTGTGTGGGCTTAAATCTTTCCTCTTTATAACCCAGACCTGGTTCCTTGAAATGGCTTTCATATCTCTGGAATTGAATCATAGGTATTTCAGAGAACTGCCTCTGACATCTGGTTCTCCTTCCACACACCTTATTCCTCAGCAAAAGTGTAGGCGGCTGGCATACCAAATCAATTTGCACACTTCTGCTGCAGACACAGGAGACAGATTGTTGTTTGGCATTCCTTACAACCACAGAAAATCTGCTTTTGGACAGTTTCCCATGCCATATGTGTACAATATGTTGTATACATAGTATATGTGTGTAGACTCTTGAGGAGGGAATGTGCAGAGGCTCTCACATAAAGGAAAGGCATTGGTAGTTGACTCTAATCCGGGCTGTGATATTAATGAGGGGAGGGTAATCTGTCATTTTCCACTCTGTGTCTGTCAGCCTCATTCAGGCGGCCATCCATCAGGCTGCCAGGCCAGGCAGGACTGCTGTGTATGCCCACCGAGTGATTGTGTTTAATGACCACACATAATTCATGCCGCAAGATTAAGACGCTCCGCTTTCGCATTGACAAACTACCCGTTTATTTAAGATTAACACTCAAAACGGCTACAGGCCATATAACTACAGAAGAGAAGGACCCTGTCTGAGATAGAGGTATGAGGGTTTTAATTCCAGAGAGTTGTCTCCCCTCAGTGGTGGCTGTAGGAAGCGAAAGCTACTGGTCTTCTGTTGCATCCAAGGGTGCTACTTTGGTTTTAGAAGTGTCAGGGCACAAGTATTATACACTGCTAAAAAAAATAAAGGGAACACTTAAACAACACAATGTAACTCCAAGTCAATCACACTTCTGTGAAATCAAACTGTCCACTTAGGAAGCAACACTAATTGACAATAAATATCACATGCTGTTGTGCAAATGGTATAGACAACAGGTGGAAATTATAGGCAATTAGCAAGACACCTCCAATAAAGGAGTGGTTCTGCAGGTGGTGACCACATACCACTTCTCAGTTCCTATGCTTCCTGGCTGATGTTTTGGTCACTTTTGAATGCTGGCGGTGCTTTCACTCTAGTGGTAGCATGAGACGTAGTCTACAACCACCACAAGTGGCTCAGGTAGTGCAGCTCATCCAGGATGGCACATCAATGCGAGCTGTGGCAAGAAGGTTTGCTGTGTCTGTCAGCGTAGTGTCCAAAGCATGTAGGCGCTACCAGGAGACAGGCCAGTACATCAGGAGACGTGGAGGAGGCCGTAGGAGGGCAACAACCCAGCAGCAGGACCGCTACCTCCGCCTTTGTGCAAAGAGGAGCAGGAGGAGCACTGCCAGAGCCCTGCAAAATGACCTCCAGCAGGCCACAAATGTGCATGTGTCTGCTCAAACGGTCAGAAACAGACTCCATGAGGGTGGTATGAGGGCCCGACGTCCACAGGTGGGGGTTGTGCTTACAGCCCAACACCGTGCAGGACGTTTGGCATTTGCCAGAGAACACCAAGATTGGCAAATTCGCCACTGGCGCCCTGTGCTCTTCACAGATGAAAGCAGGTTCACACTGAGCACATGTGACAGATGTGACAGAGACTGGAGACGCCGTGGAGAACGTTCTGCTGCCTGCAACATTCTCCAGCATGACCGGTTTGGCGGTGAGTCAGTCATAGTGTGGTGTGGCATTTCTTTGGGGGGCCGCACAGCCCTCCATGTGCTCGCCAGAGGTAGCCTGACTGCCATTAGACAGATGCTGGTGCGGTTGGCCCTGGGTTCCTCCTAATGCAAGACAATGCTAGACCTCATGTGGCTGGAGTGTGTCAGCAGTTCCTGCAAGAGGAAGGCATTGATGCTATGGACTGGCCTGCCCGTTCCCCAGACCTGAATCCAATTGAGCATATCTGGGACATCATGTCTCGCTCCATCCACCAACGCCACGTTGCACCACAGACTGTCCAGGAGTTGGCGGATGCTTTAGTCCAGGTCTGGGAAGAGATCCCTCAGGAGACCATCCGCCACCTCATCAGGAGCATGCCCAGGCGTTGTAGGGTGGTCATACAGGCACGTGGAGGCCACACACACTACTGATCCTCATTTTGACTTGTTTTAAGGACATTACATCAAAGTTGGATCAGCCTGTAGTGTGGTTTTCCACTTTAATTTTGAGTGTGACTCCAAATCCAGACCTCCAAGGGTTGATAAATTTGATTTCCATTGATAATTTTTGTGTGATTTTGTTGTCAGCACATTCAACTATGTAAAAAATATTTCATTCATTCAGATCTAGGATGTGTTATTTTAGTGTTCCCTTCATTTTTTTTGAGCAGTGTATATATATTTTTTATCCTGTCGGATAAACACTCCAAAAAGCCTACTGGACTGCTCGGAGTCGTCCGAATGCTCCTAAACCACACCGTTGACTTGTATCATATCACATTCCAATGATCAAACTGGGGGTGACAAAAATGTAATTTCAGAATGTGGGGGGGACATGTCCCCCTGTCCCCAGTGAAAGTTGCGCCCCTGGGTGCACCTATCAGAGATAGTAAAAGGTGATCATAAGGACCTCATATTTCCTGCTTATGTCATCAGTTATGGTGAAATGGTCAATGCTGATGCAATGTGCAGTATTGTATCTGACCGTTCCATCCTCATATGCTATTATTACTGTGTGTTTGGAAAAATGTGTTATTCACTCTCTCTTTGTCTCCTTCCATTACCCTCTCTCTCCTTTCCCCTTTCTTCCCACCTCCTTCTATTGTTCCCTCTCCATCTCTCTCTTTCTCTCTTTCTTGCCATCGCTCTCGCTCTCTCTTCCTCATGGTCTCAGCCCTAAGTTCTTTCTACTAAACCCACCGTAGTGTGCCTAATGAACAGCATTCATCAAAGTCCTATCCCTTTGATCAGAGCAAATCCCCTCTGCTATGCCTAGTACTGTGCTCTCCATATCCCCTCTCGGCTATGCCTAGTACTGTGCTCTCCATATCCCCTCTCGGCTATGCCTAGTACTGTGCTCTCCATATCCCCTCTCGGCTATGCCTAGTACTGTGCTCTCCATATCCCCTCTCGGCTATGCCTAGTACTGTGCTCCACAGATCCCCTCTGCTGTGCCTAGTACTGTGCTCCCCAGATCTCCTCTGCTATGCCTAGTACTGTGCTCCCCAGATCCCCTTGGCTATGCCTACTACTGTGCTCCCCAGATCCCCTCTGCTATACCTAGTACTGTGCTCCCCAGATCCCCTTTGCTATGCCTAGTACTGTGCTCCCCAGATCCCCTCTGCTATACCTAGTACTGTGCTCCCCAGATCCCCTCTGCTATGCCTAGTACTGTGCTCCCCAGATCCCCTCTGCTATACCTAGTACTGTGCTCCCCAGTGTTGTTCTGCTGCCATTCCCTATACACTCGTAACTTGTCATGTAAAAGGCACTCCTATTATGTACTGTTATTATAGTGCTGTCCTCCCCCTACTCTGCTGCGTAATGCGGCCATGTTGATATGATGTTCTCCAACACTGAGTGTCTTATTGTGTGATGGATGCATAGCACTGTGTGAGAAAGAAGAATGGACAGAGAAAAGATTTTTGCTATCTCTTCAGTTTCTCTAGAAAATATCATTTGTCCACCAATAACCCACCAGATATCAATTTAGATTGGCATTCCGGTGTGTTGATTCAGCGAGAACCATTTTGATTCCGTTACAGTACACAGAGACTCAACAATGAGGTACAGGCATTATTCATCCATAGCCATCAGTGGATGAGCTCAACCATCCCGATAAAGCCTGTGATGCCCTCATTCACTCCAAATGGCTGCAGAGTCATTAAGCAGCTCCTGTGTGTCTCAGAAAGAAAGGGAGAGAAAGAAGAAAGAATAGTGTGACAATGGTCATGTGGTCAGGGTCTCGGGACAGATGCAGGGGGAGGAGGAAGAGGAGGCTTGTTGGCAAGATAAATCTATTAACCAGTCTTACAGATTTCCCTCGCTGCGTACATACCCCCATCATCCCCACCACCACCCCTGCCAGTGTAAAAGCTCTGGTCCGACCATTAGCATTCATCAGGCTGTAAAGAGAAAATGATGGTCTGTTTGCAGCTGGGGCCTGTGCCATGTTTGGCCCGCTGAGCGATCACTCGTGGAGGGGATCCAGCACCCTCAGAACCCCTCCATCTCCCTCCTAATGAGGGACAGGATACACCAACACAGCTAATGGAACAGTGGTGAGGCAAGGCTGGCTATGGATCATCATCTTCTGCTGCATTCCACAAAGCCAGTGAGGCAGGTTGGGGTGTAATTAACTAAGGTTTTATTCAGACTGAGGAGATGGGGACCTCACAGAGATAAATCCATTGGAATCACATGAGTACACTACCTTTGTGTGCATCCTTTTATGTTTGTACTGGGATCTTGTGTATGAGAGGAGACATTGGGGTATCTGTGTCTACATACACTGAGTGTACAAAACATTAGGAACATTTTCCACTGACCAGGTGAATCCAGGTGAAAGCTTTGATCCCTTACAGGTTAAAGAAGGATGTTTAAGCCTTGAGACAATTGAGACATGGATTGTGTATGTGTACCATTTGGAGGGTGAATATGCATGACAAAATATTGAAGTGCCTTTGAAAGGGGTATGGTAGTATGTGCCAGGCACACTGGTTCGAGTGAGTCAAGAACTGCAATGCTGCTGGGTTTTTCACATTCAACAGTTTCCCATGTGTAATGTGTATCAAGAATGGTCATCCACCCAAAGAACGTCCAGCCAACTTGACACAACTGCGGAGGCGTCCCTGTGGAACGTTTTCAACACCTTGTAGAGTTCATGCCTCAACAAATTGAGGCTGTTCTGAGGAAAAGGGGGTGTTCATATCAATATTAGGAAGGTATTCCTAGTGTTTTGTACACTCAGTGTACTGTGTGGAGAACATCTCTGCTTTTAATGAGTGTGTTCCAGTAAACCTGTTACTGAAGGGTAAAAGCATAAATCCACACTCTATTAGAACACAATTGATGCATATTGAGTTTCAGCTATATATTCAACAAGAACCTCAGGCTAGTCCTGACTCCTAACGACTCTGCCGAGCACTGTGGCGTGAACAGCCATTCAAATCCTAAATAGAAATGTTCAAATGAAATATCAATTATGCTGTAAGAGAAGGCTAGTGTTACTTTGTGATTAAAGGAGCTCATTAAGAGTGCCAGCATTATTGTTAAAGCCGTCAGATCACGTTGAATTTTCCCACAGACCATCTAACTAGTCTGTGTTAGACTTCTATTCCCCGTGTGGAAACCTTTGTTATCAGAGTTTCACCATAGTGGGGAAGCATAAATCTGAGAAGGTCCTTAAATATCTATTATGATGTTCTAATGGGAGTCCATAATCATCATAATAATCACTTCATATGCATAGATGTTTTTTGTGATCTCTATAAAGCGCTCCGTATCATTCATGTGCTGTATCACGCCATCTGAAATGAGCTACAGCTGGTCACTACAATCACTTTTCACATATTTATGCATACATATTTTTGAGGATTCTGCTTTTGATAGCATAGGGATTGAGAATAATCATTCTTGCTGATGTAGGCTATTTCAGCTCTCATCACGGGAGACAATAAGAAAACATACATTTTTAATCATGGGTGGGTTTTTTATTCCTATTCTGACCTTCAGCCCATAGAAATTCCTCTCAATAATTCATTATTTTCCCTCTATGGACCACACATATATATATATATACAGTGGGGAGAACAAGTATTTGATACACTGCCGATTTTGCAGGTTTTCCTACTTACAAAGCATCTAGAGGTCTGTAATTTTTTATCATAGGTACACTTTGACTGTGAGAGACAGAATCTAAAACAAAAATCCAGATAATCATATGGTATGATTTAAGTAATTAATTTGCAAAATACATTTAGTATTTGGTAGCATTGCCTTTAAATGGTTTAACTTGGGTCAAACGTTTCGGGTTGCCTTCCACAAGCTTCCCACAATAAGTTATATATATACATAAACACTCACAATCACAGTTGAAATGGAGGAGGGTTTGTGGGGGATGAGAGTTGCCTGCTGATGATTTACTTGGTTCTTTACTAGGGATGCACGATATATCGGGGAACATATCGGAATCAGCCGATATTAGCTAAAAATGCCAACATCGGCATCGGCCTGATATCTAGTTTAACAGCGATGTGAAAAACCGATGTCAAAGCTGCATACCTATATAACGACGTAATGACGCCACGTAAAATCTTGCGCTACACGTGCAACACAGCATTCCTAACCTAGCCCACAATGTCTGGTTTGTGAATCGAGCAGTCAACTAGTCGAGCAGTCATTTGAAAGAGTAAGAACATTTCAGTGAGACAATTCAAAGGCGAAATCCATTAACGCCAAAATAATGGAATTCATTGCCCTTGACAATCAACCGTTCTCTGTTGTGGGTGATGTTGGCTTTCGCGACTGGTTTAGCACCGGTACACACTAACTTTACCAAATGTGTTATTGTTCAGATGTTGTCCTACCGGAGTTACACAGTAATAGCGTCACTGCTATTAGCTACACGACATACTATGGAACTCCTTTTGGGTCTTTGCGTGTCAGATAAGATACACATCAAATAACACTATTTGACAATAACACTATTTGACGCGTTAAATAAGCTTTTCATTAGACACGTCAAATAACACAGTTCTATTATAGAATGGTGTGTGTTCTGAATTTGAACGTGAAAGCCAAGCACCACCACTACTATCATTTAGCACTGTCAAAACTGTACAAAAAGTCTGCAAACAAGCAAACACCGGCCACAAATGATGTGTTTACAATACTACATTGGTAATAAAGCATTATTTATTTGACCTCAACTTCTGGGATAGCTAGCTAGCTTTAGCTTGGTACCTAGCTAGCACAAATAGAACCAGCCTGAATATGATAACCAGTAGAAACTGCAGTCATTTTCACTATTCTTAGCAATGATTTAGGAATCCTTGTGAGTAAGTATTAGCTAGATACCCACTTGATGTTCGCCTATTGAAATTGAACTTTAGTTCATGAAAATAAATAGCTAGCCAGCTACTTAACCCTGTTGCCCAAAGTGAACTTTATATAAGCAGCCAGCTAGCTTCATCTGGCTAGTGAGGCTTGACCTGGCCGGGTTATGTGTTATGAAGCTAGTACAATAAGGATTAGGGACAATGGTTGAATTTGTGGTTTGCCTTCAAAATAAAAGTACCTCTTTGAGAGTGATGCAGAAGGTTACAATTGGTGGAATCGTGATATATTTAGACAAGATATTGTTAAACAAGGTTGGAATGTGAAGCAATGAAATGGGGTATCAGTCTACTCGGTGACACCCACAGAACACAACTGGGAAGAGTTTACGTAAATATTAGGGATGTAGCTCTTATCGCGGGACTGTGACTGTGTGATATCACCTCCCCAGTCAGCCTATTGTGTGTATTGACATTCATATTGCACTGTACAGCTTTTTTCTAAGGATTGGGATCAATGAAAATGGGTAACAGTCTACTCAATACCCAATATATTTTTTCCCAATGTCCTCCTCAGACTTATCAGACTCCAAAACATCCACGCAGTATTGTTTTTCTGTGGTAGTGTTTTTCCTCTGTGTTCAATACACATAGGTTGGCAATAAATGTGGCTCAATTCACAGTTGTTTCATAGTCCCGCAATAAGAACTACAATACTAATGTTGTCTGGGTGTCACTGAGTAGACCAATACCCCATGTCATTGATCCACAATCCAAAGGTAAGGCTGTACAGTGAAATAAGTATGCCCCCAATGCAATTCTAAAGTATAATACATCCAGTGTGATGTCAAAATAACAAATTATTGTCTTTTGTTGATTTTATATAACTTCATTCCAACCTCGTTTAGTGTGATCTAATCAATTATGGAATAATTCAACTTTTTGTATTCATTTGCATCACTGTCAGTGACAGTTTTATTTTGAAGGCTAACCGCAAAGTCCACTATTGTGGCTAATCCTTATTGTGGCTAATCCTTATTGTGGCTAGCTTCACATACATGGGTCCGACCACCATTAATCAAATAAGAACTCTTATTAAATTAGGGTTATTTTAGATGTCACCTAGCTATTTAGTTAGCCTGCTAACTATAGCTACTGAAACAGATTGTCATTTTGCTATGTTTTGGGGAAGAACATTGTTTGCATCCATGAGCTAGCTTTTTTAAATTTTTAAGTGTGCGAGACAACTTTACCAGCATAATAGCATATGCATCGATTAATCGTTGTGACTTATGAAATACGAGTAATAGTGGAATCAATGTGTAATAGCTACGTAAAAAATGTATGAACGCGTTAAATTAGTATGTGACGTGCAGTCATATTCAGGTCCTGATTGGTCAACAAGCTTATTTGAGATGTCAAATAGTGTTATTTGACGTGTATCTTTTTTTTATCCTGGTTGTGTCACGCCCTGACCTTAGTTCCTTTTTTATGTCTCTATTTTGGTTTGGTCGGGGCGTGAGTTGTGGTGGGCATTCTATGTTTTTTTCTATGTTTTCTTTTCTATGTGTTTGGCCTGGTATGGTTCCCAATCAGAGGCAGCTGTCTATCGTTGTCTCTGATTGAGAACCATACTTAGGTAGCCTTTTCCCTCCTGGTGTTTGTGGGTAGTTGCTTTCTGTTTTGTACCTGACGGATCTGTTTTGGTTGTTCTTTTTGTTACTTTGTATTTAGTGTTCAATTCTCTTTAATAAATGACGAACACGTACCACGCTGCGCTTTGGTCCTCACCTTCTTCCACCAACGGCCGTTACAGGTTGAGAATGAAACGACTGAACAAATGAACAACGAAACACCACAGCAAGTAAGTGAAAGAAATAGGTTTTGATTATGTTTTACTGGTAATGGAGACATACGTAAATGCCAACAAAGTAACTTCTTGGTCCGTGTGGTGTGCATGTGTGTAACCTTTATTTAGCTAGGCAAGTCAGTTAAGAACAAATTCTTATTTACACTGACGGCCTACCCTGGCCAAACCTGGACGACGCTGGGCCAATTGTGTGCCGCCCTATGGGACTCCCAATCATGGCCGGATGTGAACCAGCCTGGATTCGAACCAGGGATTGTAGTGACGCCTCTTGCACTGAGATGCAGTGCCTTAGACTGATGTGTGTGTGTGTGTGTTAACTATTTAACTGTACTAGAATGCTTAAGGCTGCTACAATTTTAAATATCGGATATCGGTATCGGCCAAAAATGTCATATCGGTGCATCACTATTCTTTGCCTCAATTCTATATTGGATTCCATACATTTTTCTCACAATAATTTTCTTCCTCACCATCTCCCACACTGGAGATATCCAGTATGGAACCACTGGTTGGAACAAAATGATGTTCCTCTGTCTGCTTTCCTGTTACAGTTTTTTACAATTCCTTTGGCACTAATTTCAGAACCTTGTGATCATTTTTCAATACTCTAGAGTCTAGACACACAACTCAAAACGGTCATCACTTGAAACACAGGCTGTCCAATGTTCAAAACATTGCATTGTGCATTCATATCTTTAAAGAACCCTTGAACTTGCAGAATCAATGGTTCAAATAACTAATTTATCATGAAATATCATAGGAACATTCATTTAGATCACCCACACACAAGATACCGATAGTTTCACTGTAGTTTTTCGTTCAATCATTAAACATTGTAGTACAAAATGTCATTATTGTACTCCATGTAAATACAGCACTGTTAAAGGACTAGTAAAGATAATACTACAGACACAGTGGAATCATTGAACAAAATCTGAAATGTATTGATGAAATACAATAAAATTACTCATAGGTTTCTTTGAATCAAAGAAAAAATAATTAGCTACAAAAAAAGAAACTACAGTAAAAACATCAACTGCAGTGTTCCTCACCTGGCTTACTGTAAAAAGCAGGCCTGACACTGGTCTGCTGTGATGTCATTGCATGCGTCATCCATGGCCTGGAGAAGGGCGGCTTGTTCGTGAGGGCGCCTATCATATACCTTCCACCTCCATGTGGTGAAAAATTCCTCAATCTGGTTTTAGGAAAGGAGAGTACGGGGGTAAGTACAGGGTGGTAAATTATGAATGGGCCTGAACCATGCTTGCACCATTTGAGCATGGTGGAACCTGCCATTATCCCACACAATGACATAGGTCATGCCATAAGCTCTAAAACGTACACGTACTTACAATAAACAATTCCCGACAAGGACATGGGAGAAACAGAGGGAACATATACAACATGTAATTAGGGAATTGAAACCAGGTGAGTGCGAAAACCAGACAAAACAAATGGAACATGAAAAATAGATTGATGATGGCTAGAAGACCGGTGACGTCGACCGCCGAACACGGCCTGAACAAGGAGAGGAACTGACTTCGGTAGAAATTGTGACAGTAATACCCAGCACTAGATAGGTGTACCTAATAAAGTGGCCAGTGAGTGTACAGTAATGTCAAATCTGAAAACATGGTCTGGAAAATTGGTACATGAGACTATAGAAATCTGATAAAGAATGATGATGAAATATTTAATGATCTAAACATGGAATATTGCTTGTCAGTTTCCATAAAACTATGCATTAAGAGTAATGCAACAGTTACTTATCATTTTGAGCAGTTGTATCAGTTGATAGTTAGATCACTATAATGAAATTAATAGACAGTCATCTCAGATGTAATGTGTGAATTGCATTTTGAAATGGTAATACTTTGATGTTATGTCATTTTGAACAGGTGATTTTAGTTCAATGAACAAGTGATCTTAGCTTTATGTGTATTGTATCTAAGCAATTGGAAAAAGTGTTAGACTTTTAAAAAATGTGCATTTTGATCATTGGTTGTGAGTTTTGTGTTTAGAGTTTTGAAAAATGAAATCAAGGTTCCTGAAATTAGTGACAGAGTGATTGTAAAAACAAACGGTAACTCTGACATGAATATTCCAGAAATGCAAATATTTATTTGGACCAATACATGCATGTAGTTGTGATTATGGAAACAAATCTAATTTTATTTGTCACGTGCTGAATACTTTACAGTGAAATGCTTACTTATGAGCCTACTCCCAGCAGCGCAGAGTTAAAAAGTAAGATAAATATTTGCTCAATTTAAAAAAAGAAATACTAACACAATAAAAACAATAATGAGGCTATACACAAGGGGAACTACTACCGAGTCAATGAGGTAATACAGTATGTAAATGTGGGTAGGGGTAAAAGTGACTAGACAACCAGGATATATAATCAATAGAGTAGCAGCAGCATACAGTGTGTGTGTGTGTGTGTGCCGTCAATATGTATGTGTGTGTGTGTGTTGGAGTGTCAGTGTAGTATGTGTGGGTAGAGTCTAGTGAGTGTGCATAGGGCCAGTGCAAGGGAGCCAGTGCAAAACAATTCAGATAAATAAATGGTCCGGGTAGCCATTTCATTAATTGTTCAGCAGTCTTATGGCTTGGGGTAGAAGCTGTTCAGGTGCCTTTTGGTCCCAGACTTCGGTACCTCTTGCTGTGCAGTAGCAGAGAGAACAGTCTATGACTTGGGTGGCTGGAGTCCTTTACAATTTTTGTGCCTTCTTCTGACACCACCTGGTATAGAGCTCTGGGATAGCAGGTAGTTCAGCCCCAGTGATCTACTGGGCCATATTGAGAGCCTCTTGCCAGTCGAGGCTCTCAATTGTGCAACTGTAGAACTTGAGGATCTGAGGGCCCATACCAAATCTTTTCAGCCTCCTGATGAGGAAGAGGCATTGTTGTGCCCTCTTCATGACTGTGTTGGTGTGTTTGGACCATGATGGGTCACCGAGGAACTTGAAGCTTTCGACCCACACCACTATAGCCCTGTCGGTGTGAATTGGCCACCCATTTCCCGTAGTCAACGATAAGCTCCTTTGTCTTGCCCACGTTGAGGGATTGGTTGTTGTCCTGGCACCACACTGCCAAGTCTCTGATCTCCTCCCTTTAGGCTGTCTCATCATCTTCGGTGATCAGCCCTACCACCTCTGTGTTGGCTGAAAACTTTATGGTGGTGTTGGAGTTGTGCGCGGCCATGCAGTCGTAGGTGAACAGGTAGTTCAGGAGGGGACTGAGTACACACCCCTGAGGGGCTCCCATGTTGTTGATCAGCATGGCAGATGTGTTGTTGTCTACCCTCATCACCTAGGGGCAGCCTGTCAGGAAGTCCATAATCCATTTGCAGAGGGAGGTGTTCAGTCCCAGGGTACTCAGCTTAGTGATGTGCTTGGAGGGCACTATCATGTTGAACGCGGAGCTGTAGTCAATGAACAGTATTCTCACATAGCTGTTCCTTTTGTTCAGGTGGGAAAGGGCAGTGTGGAGTAGGGCTGTTACGGTGACCGTATTACCGCCACACCGGCAGTCACGAGCTATGATGGCAGTCAAATTCCAGGTGACCGTTTAGTCACAGTAATTAGGATTCTCCAAGCTCTGATGCTGCTGATGGTCATTAGTAGCCCACCAATGTGATAACCTCCTGGTACTCATCACTCTATTGTCCATCTAATCACTCTGACATCAATGCAAATGTATTCGAAAATCTAATCAAACACTTCCTGAGAGCCCATGAGCTCATGTTGGGCAACATTTCTATAGGCTATGCAATTACAGGAGAAAACAGAGTGATAGCCTCTATTAAATAGAGGAGGATCCCATCAGCTTTCCATAGGCTAGGCCTAATATATTTATTTCTCAACTTTCCTAATATTAAGCACATTGCTTATCTTTACAACAGGAGTATAGCCTACCTGGCTGGCATGAAAATAGACCAGATTAAATCAAGAATAGGTGATGGGTGACAATGTTAGCCTATCACTTGTGAATTATATATTATCACTTGTGAATGGTGCCCAGTTTAAGGCAAACAACGCATGCTTTTTTTGCGATTTGTTCAAATCATAGTCGCACACCTCATGTAGCCTGGCCCATAGGTCTATTGTTAGGCTCGTCGTCGGATGATAAATGACCAGACCAAGGTGCAGCGTGGTAGGCGTGCATCCTCTCTTTACTTGAAAACATAAGACCGGGAAAAACCAATGAACACAAACCGAACGTAAAGCTAGTTGTGCATAAAGCAACGAACAAAGACAAGATCCCACAAATCCCCAAAGGAAACTGATAGACAGCTGCCTCCGATTGGGAATCAAACACACCAACATAGAAACAGAACCTAGAATGCCCACCCTAATCACACCCTGACCTAACCAAATAGAAAAATAAAAAGGCTCTCTAAGGTCAGAGCGTGACACCTACAGTGGGGCAAAAAAGTATTTAGTAAGCCACCAATTGTGCAAGTTCTCCCACTTAAAAAGATCAGAGAGGCCTGTAATTTTCATCATAGGTACACTTCAACTATGACAGACAAAATGAGAAGAAAATCACATTGTAGGATTTTTAATGAATTTATTTGCAAATTATGGTGGAAAATAAGTATTTGGTCAATAACAAAAGTTTATCTCAATGAGTGAGGTTGAAAATTTCAGTGAAGACCCTTGCCAGCTGCTCAGCGAATGCTCTCAGTCCACGTCCTGGAAATCCGTCTGGCCCTGCAGCCTTGTGAATGTTAACCTGTTTAAAGGTCTTACTCATATCAACTACTAGAGCGTGATCATACAGTCGTCCAGAACTCATCTGGTAGGCTCACTTCCCTGGGCAAATCTCGGCTGGTTTCCCTTTGTAATCCTTGATAGTTTTGCAAGCCCTGCCACATCCAACAAGCTTTAGAGCCGGTGTAGTAAGATTCGATCTTAGTCCTGTATTGACGCTTTGCCTGTTTGATGGTTCGTTGGTGGGCAAAGCAGGATTTCTTATAAGCGTCTGGATTTGTGTCCTGCTCCTTGAAGGCAGCTCTAGCCAGTACGGATGTTGCCTGTAATCCATGGCTTCTGGTTGGGATATGTACCAGTTGAGGCTCCTCAGAGAAGGAAGGGGAATTTCATACACATAAAAATAGTGAAACATTAATAAAGTTATAATTTTTTAGATCAAACTATACTAAATATATTCACATCACCAAATAATTGATTAAAACACTGTTTTGTAATGAAGTTCTATAATAGCCTCAACTGCGTTCTGTAGGGTAGCCCCATGGTGTAGCCGGGGGACAGCTAGTGTCCGTTCTCCTCTGGGTCATTAACTTCAATCCAAAACCTAGAAGCCTCGTGGTTGTCACTCCCTTTCCATAGACTTACACAGTAATGATGATAAATTCTGGCGGACGTCCTCCAACCTATCAGAGCTCTTGCAGCATGAACTGACATGTTGTCCACACAATAAAAGGATCAGAGAATGAATCTAGTACTGAAAGCATAGCCTACAGCTAACTAGCACTGTGTCACGCACTGACCTTGGAGCCTTTTTATGTCTCTATTTTGGTTTGGTCAGGGTGTGATTTGAGTGGGCATTCTATGTTCTTTATTTCTATGATTTATATTTCTATGTTTTGGCCGGGTATGGTTCTCAATCAGGGACAGCTGTCTATTGTTGTCTCTGATTGGGAATCATACTTAGGCAGCCCTTTTTCCCCACCTGTGATTGTGGGAGGTTGACTTTGTTAGAGGCATTATAGCCTATGTCAAGCTTCACGGTCGTTGTTTTGTTGGCGACATTTACCTAAATAAACAGAAATGTACGCTCACCACGCCGCACTTTGGTCTACTTCTTATGACGCCCATGACACACTGCTTGCATACAATGTGGTGAGTACTCTCTCTGAGAGAAATACAATAGTTCAACAGTTTTGAACAAATTAATTTCTTCAAAAATGAAGGAGAAGCAAGAGCAGCTAGCTAGTTTAGCCTACTCAAACACCCGGCTCAAACAGAGAGGGATGCTATGTTACCCAGCTGGCTATGGCTAGCTATCCAACACTAGAACTCTTCCAAGTCATGGTATTTTTGTGTGTAGTGATTAGCATGTATAATAATGTTTTTCTTTAGCTTAGTCACAGACAGCTGATGTGTTGTGCACTGAAGTCCACCAGCAAAGTGAAAAGGTAAGAGGAGGAGTGAGCGTATATGCGAAAAGGAATTATACAACAATCTGGCTGCTTTGAAAGTGAACTGTTTGCATCTAATCATTCCACCAATTCTGTTGAATAATATTTCTTAAATGGAAGCAAACTGAACGAAACTGGGATAAACATAACTGAACTGTTATTGAACTTGTCAATGTCTGTCAACTTGATTACTCAAATTTCTCTCAACCTGTGTACCTACGTTGTAAACTTTAATTTATAGGCTAAATTGTAGCAACCTCATGATGGGTATGGGGAAAATAAGAGTATCATGTAGTAGCCTAAATGTAACAGCGATAGGTTTAACTGGCTGAATGGAATATGAATAACAGTCATCCAATATGCTGTAATAGAAGTAATCCCTCATCATAAATGGCACAACTCAGCCCCTCTGCTGCACTCTACACCTGTATAACAACCCAGCCCCTTTGTGTCTCTACACCTGTATAACAACACAGCCCCACTGCTGCACTCTACACCTGTATAACAACCCAGCCCCTCTGTCTCTACACCTGTATAACAACCCAGCCCCACTGCTGCACTCTACACCTGTATAACAACCCAGCCCCACTGCTGCACTCTACACCTGTATAACAACCCAGCCCCACTGCTGCACTCTACACCTGTATAACAACCCAGCCCCACTGCTGCACTCTACACCTGTATAACAACCCAGCCCCACTGCTGCACTCTACACCTGTATAACAACCCAGCCCCACTGCTGCACTCTACACCTGTATAACAACCCAGCCCCACTGCTGCACTCTACACCTGTATAACAACCCAGCCCCACTGCTGCACTCTACACCTGTATAACAACCCAGCCCCACTGCTGCACTCTACACCTGTATAACAACCCAGCCCCACTGCTGCACTCTACACCTGTATAACAACCCAGCCCCTCTGCTGCACTCTACACCTGTATAACAACCCAGCCCCTCTGTCTCTACACCTGTATAACAACCCAGCCCTTTGCTGCACTCTACACCTGTATAACAACCCAGCCCCACTGCTGCACTCTACACCTGTATAACAACCCAGCCCCACTGCAGCCCCACTCTACACCTGTATAACAACCCACACCTGTATAACAACCCAGCCCCACTGCTGCACTCTACACCTGTATAACAACCCAGCCCCACTGCTGCACTCTACACCTGTATAACAACCCAGCCCCACTGCTGCACTCTACTACACCTGTATAACAACCCAGCCCCACTGCTGCACTACACTAACACCAGTATAACACACCCAGCCCCTCTGCTGCACTCTACACCTGTATAACAACCCAGCCCCACTGCTGCACTCTACACCTGTATAACAACCCAGCCCCACTGCTGCACTCTACACCTGTATAACAACCCAGCCCCACTGCTGCACTCTACACCTGTATAACAACCCAGCCCCACTGCTGCACTCTACACCTGTATAACAACCCAGCCCCACTGCTGCACTCTACACCTGTATAACAACCCAGCCCCACTGCTGCACTCTACACCTGTATAACAACCCAGCCCCACTGCTGCACTCTACACCTGTATAACAACCCAGCCCCACTGCTGCACTCTACACCTGTATAACAACCCAGCCCCTCTGCTGCACCCACCTGTATAACAACCCAGCCCCACTGCTGCACTCTACACCTGTATAACAACCCAGCCCCACTGCTGCACTCTACACCTGTATAACAACCCAGCCCCACTGCTGCACTCTACACCTGTATAACAACCCAGCCCCACTGCTGCACTCTACACCTGTATAACAACCCAGCCCCACTGCTGCACTCTACACCTGTATAACAACCCAGCCCCACTGCTGCACTCTACACCTGTATAACAACCCAGCCCCTCTGCTGCACTCTACACCTGTATAACAACCCAGCCCCTCTGTCTCTACACCTGTATAACAACCCAGCTCCTTTGCTGCACTCTACACCTGTATAACAACCCAGCCCCACTGCTGCACTCTACACCTGTATAACAACCCAGCCCCACTGCTGTACTCTACACCTGTATAACAACCCAGCCCCTCTGTCTCTACACCTGTATAACAACCCAGCCCCACTGCTGCACTCTACACCTGTATAACAACCCAGCCCCACTGCTGCACTCTACACCTGTATAACAACCCAGCCCCACTGCTGCACTCTACACCTGTATAACAACCCAGCCCCTCTGCTGCACTCTACACCTGTATAACAACCCAGCCCCACTGCTGCACTCTACACCTGTATAACAACCCAGCCCCACTGCTGCACTCTACACCTGTATAACAACCCAGCCCCACTGCTGCACTCTACACCTGTATAACAACCCAGCCCCACTGCTGCACTCTACACCTGTATAACAACCCAGCCCCACTGCTGCACTCTACACCTGTATAACAACCCAGCTGCACTCTACACCTGTATAACAACCCAGCCCCACTGCTGCACTCTACACCTGTATAACAACCCAGCCCCACTGCTGCACTCTACACCTGTATAACAACCCAGCTCCTTTGCTGCACTCTACACCAGTATAACAACCCAGCCCCACTGCTGCACTACACCTGTATAACAACCCAGCCCCTCTGCTGCACTCTACACCTGTATAACAACCCAGCCCCACTGCTGCACTCTACACCTGTATAACAACCCAGCCCCACTGCTGCACTCTACACCTGTATAACAACCCAGCCCCACTGCTGCACTCTACACCTGTATAACAACCCAGCTCCTTTGCTGCACTCTACACCTGTATAACAACCCAGCTCCTTTGCTGCACTCTACACCTGTATAACAACCCAGCCCCTCTGCTGCACTCTACACCTGTATAACAACCCAGCCCCACTGCTGCACTCTACACCTGTATAACAACCCAGCCCCACTGCTGCACTCTACACCTGTATAACAACCCAGCCCCTCTGCTGCACTCTACACCTGTATAACAACCCAGCCCCACTGCTGCACTCTACACCTGTATAACAACCCAGCCCCACTGCTGCACTCTACACCTGTATAACAACCCAGCCCCACTGCTGCACTCTACACCTGTATAACAACCCAGCTCCTTTGCTGCACTCTACACCTGTATAACAACCCAGCCCCACTGCTGCACTCTACACCTGTATAACAACCCAGCTCCTTTGCTGCACTCTACACCTGTATAACAACCCAGCCCCTCTGCTGCACTCTACACCTGTATAACAACCCAGCCCCACTGCTGCACTCTACACCTGTATAACAACACAGCCCCTCTGTGTCTCACTTCTCTACACTTGTATAGCAACCCAGCCCCTCTGCTGCACTCTACCAGTGGCCTTAAGGTGAAGAAGATTAATCTTCTTTAACAATGACTTGTGGCTTGTTTGAAATGCTTTCAGTGTTGTGGCAAGATTAGCAGTTTTGTAGAATTAACAAAGAATGATAATATCCATTGGGACTTGAATGCTTGTGTAGGATAATGAAGAAGAGAAGCACCCAAAATAACAGCTCAACCACAGCCATGAGCAATTGAGATGGCACCGAATAGCAGTGTTCACACACACAGTCCCGGAGCGTACAGGCTGTGTTGATCCTGGCGCAAATTCTGGCGCTTGAAATGGGAAGCATGTTACCATGAATTATGCAACAAATTGCATCAGACTAACAACCTGTTCCTCTCAACTGGTGGTGCCCCCTGGTTCAACTGATTAAGAGACTTCAAAAAGTCTAACAGTAACCAAGCTGGAGTTTCCCAGGTCCACTGTGTATACTGTCGTTGCTACTCCCTTTATGCTCGTTTCGTTGACGTCTCATAAACCAAATGTGCATGCAGTAGATTCAAAACATTTTTATTTCCTGTTTATATGACATATCACATGTAAATCAACTCTATGGAAACTGAGGATTGCCGTTGGATCTAAACACAGTACTGTACCGGACCAGTAAGACGAGTCTGACCGTCTGACACGTTTGTATGGATTTGAAACGGATGCTATATTTGATCTGAGTACCTGTCATTTCCCATAACATACCAAGTCTCTAACTTAATCCCTTTCTAAATCTTGAAGCATGGCAAGTTGATTAGATATGAGCTTTACCTAGATGTTTTGAAGGAGAAAAATCTACCCCTCAAATATCTAGCTCCTACGGTATGATAGGTTCTTTAAAGATCTATGAATACTAATGGGAGCTTAAGACAGATTGTCCTGCAGTTCCGTACTGAAACTATATGCAGCAAATACATGATATCTTTATGTGGTTCTGTATTGCAGGGTTTATACAACTACTGTTGATTTTATAACTCTTCAGTGTTCCAGTAACTACTGAAAGTGAAGTGATTGGCCAGAAAGACACCACACTCATGAGGCAAGGCTTAAATCCACTGCTGCTTGAAATGGAACAATGTAAAGCAGTAGCAGAGACTACTGCTCTCAAGGACGGCAGCAGCTGAGCGTCCCTGCAACATAACAACCTCAGGCGGATTTATAGAGCTGGTAGAATTAGCTGTATGTCTCTGCGGGTTTACAGTATTTCCATCTTCTTCCATGACATTTAGATAGGAACAGAGACCCTGTGTGGCAAAGCATTTATCCTGGCTCTCCTCAATGACTCCCCTGAAGAACCCCATAAAGTCCCTGCTCCAGGGAGGGGGAGTGAAATGCCAATGGACATTTGGGAAATTGAAGGGAATTTGATTGTTCATGGTCCATAGCAGATCTAGGGGGGGTAATTGGTAATAGTGTAAGCTATGATATTCTTACCTCATCTGTTGGTGGTGTGTAAAGACAAGTCCATGCTACTTCCTCCATCCCCAGGACTGGATCAATACTGAATTAGCCTCGCTCAATTATTCAGAGTTGACTTATGATGGGCTCTCATTAGTGTTACACTGCTGACTAACAGCAGGTGGCCATTTGAGCCTGAGAACGGTCCCGTTTCACTAAACCGGTTCTATAATTCACACTGTGGAGTCCAACATCTAAAACTACCTCACTGACTGTCTGCATGAATCCATTTCATATTCTGCTGTATGCTACAGTATATATTGCAGCAGGCCTTTGTATTTGTCCTTCTCACCCACCACAGTGTTACCAACCTGTCTTTCCCAAACCAGCAGCACGCTGGGCCAGGCATAGTGTGGCATAGTGTGGACACCAGATGTGGTGGGGGTACTGGCGGCCGCTTGGAGGAAATGGTGTCACTCACCCAGCAGACAACCTAGTTCTCCTCTTGATCACTGTGTTGAATATTTCAGGAGGTGTGTACTGCATTCCCTGAGTTATCTGCCATCCCACTGATGATACCAGGTCATTATCATTAGTCTGAATTTGTGCATGTTCAGTCAGATTATAAATGATATTTTAAGGAAACTGCTAAATGGAACGTGGGAAACATTGTTATCTGAAATTGAACTAGGCAGTCTGGATTCTAGGGTGGAATTCGGTCACGGAAGGTGTATGTCATCAGGTGGAGATTGGGTTGGTTGCCAAGCGGAGATAAATGGCTGTGTATAATTATGTGTCTTTTATCAGGCTGAGGCAGCCAGGCGCTGGTACACAACAGCTCTGCTCTGTCACGGCTCCTGAATGGCAGCTTTGGCCAGGGAGTACCATGCCAGCATGGAGGGACCAATGGCACAGAGAGAGACAAGGTGCCTTTTCAGGGAACTTACAGCACAGAACCAGCCAGACTAACACAGCTATTGGAAAATACTGGAAGTTACTATTTTTCTACTGTTACCTTTCCTCCTCATTTGTTGTTGTGAGATTTTCATTTAAGGCTGATATGTGAGGCTGCAACCATCATTTTTCTGTGACTGTGGTCATTCACTATGTTACGTGTGGCTTGGTAGACATGGGTAGGGTCACAAGCTATGTTTCTGTGCTACATGTATATTGTGATGTACACTGCCCCCTGTATTCCATATGAAAACATGCTGGAAGGCTAAAGCAGGAAACTTTCATAGCAGTATGTGTCAGTCAAGAATTCTAAATGCAATTCAGTTACAGAGAAACCCCTCCTGAGTGCTGGTGTTTGTGTATGGTATTTTTGGGAGGCATTGACAGAAACGGGTCTTACTACCCTGCTCAGCATTCTTAATACAGCCTCCATCTGCCCTGACTGGGGATTTCAGATGGGTTTTAGCCCCCCTGCCCCACCTACTGTAGAGACACACATACATACATCACACCTGGTGCGTGTGATGTGAGTTGACACTGGAACACTTACTGTATGCTGGAATATTCAGGCCAATGAGCCATTACCAGTAGATCAGCAGTGCCTGGGCCAAGTGACAAAAGGATGCTCCTTACACGCTGCGTTAGAGCACTGTCCCGGAAAGGGAAGACGAGACATGTGTCTGCTCCCAAGGTGAAGCAGGTTATGCAGCTGGAAAGGATGACATTGAGGTCCTCATGCATGCACGCACACACACACACACACACACACACAAGATGAGTAATCAATAGGAGAACAAAATGTAGAGGAAGCTACCATGGCCCTATCACTAATCCAAAAAGTAACAACTATAGCAAATGAACAGTTATGGGATAGCTTTCTCTTATCCTCTCTTATTTTGGTTGGTCTGTTTTGTCCTTTTTGACACAGGTCTCCCATTTTGGCCTTATCTTCAACTGACTCAAGGTGACAGTTGCTTTTTCTTTCAGCTGAGGCCATTTAGAAGATAAAATTGGAGTTCAGCTTCAATAATGTGCTCTGTTTTATGATGAGTAACATTATCAGGGAACAAAGAAAGCATTAGGATGAAAACAGACTCCCATTTACTTATTCATTTGGTTTTCTCAAGCCACACTTGATTTAATCTCCAGCCCAATAACGCTCTTCAAATTACCAATATTTTTGTGAAACACTCCCATCTTCCCAGATGCATTACCACTGTAATAACCAAGCTTTATCCCCCAGTATCAATTCACAAAGAAGGCACCGGTGAGATCAGCGTAAACCTGATTACAGTATGACCCGTCGGTGATAAAGTCATTTCCGTAAGCTGTTTGGAGGCCATATTACATGTCACACGTCTTTGAGATAATGCACTATTTAATTAGAAACGGGATATTTCACATTGTTTTTTTACGAGGGACACTTTCAAAAAGCTAGAAGAGGCATCAGAGAATCAGACAGAGGATAGGATGGATAATTGTTGCTCATGCAACGGGTGTATTTCTACTCAAGAGCTCTATTCAGAAATGTTGTCCTTCTGATTCACACTCAAATTGACAGAATTCATTCTGATGGCTGTCATTTCATATGGAATATGACGTTTTCTGATTTGCAAGATCCTAGGAAGTTTCTGTTTTTCTTTTATTTTCTTATAGTATGCTCATTTGAATAGATTCTACCACATAGTTAACACTTTACTTGACATCCAGCATCATATGACACGATCATAACCATGTTGTGATATGTCATAACTGACAACTTTGTCATGACCCATATAGTTACATCTGTTGTGACATATATTACATGATTTTATGGATGGTTATGACACATAAGGGTGTCAAACCCACATTTATTAAAATGTGTTTTTTCCCTGCCAAGAAGTTTCCTCTCCTTGTTCGGGCGGTGTTCGGCGGTCGATGTCACCGTTCTTCTAGCCATCGCTGATCCATTTTTCATGTTCCATTTGTTTTGTCTTCACACTCACCTGGTTTCAATTCCCTAATTACATGTTGTATATTTTCCCTCTGTTTCCCCCATGTCCTTGTCGGGAATTGTTTATTTGTAAGTTCTTGTGCCATGTGTTACTGGTGCGCTACGGGTTTTGTACCCATGTGTTACTGGTGCGCTACGGGTTTTGTACCCATGTGCTATGTGTTACTGGTGCGCTATGGGTTTTGTACCCATGTGCTATGTGTTACTGGTGCGCTATGGGTTTTGTACCCATGTGCTATGTGTTACTGGTGCGCTACGGGTTTTGTACCCATGTGTTACTGGTGCGCTACGGGTTTTGTACCCATGTGCTATGTGTTACTGGTGCACTACGGGTTTTGTACCCATGTGCTATGTGTTACTGGTGCGCTACGGGTTTTGTACCCATGTGCTATGTGTTACTGGTGCGCTACGGGTTTTGTACCCATGTGCTATGTGTTACTGGTGCGCTATGGGTTTTGTACCCATGTGCTATGTGTTACTGGTGCGCTATGGGTTTTGTACCCATGTGTTACTGGTGCGCTATGGGTTTTGTACCCATGTGCTATGTGTTACTGGTGCGCTATGGGTTTTGTACCCATCAGTTTGTTGTTTTATATGCCGTTAGTTTTATATATTAAACTGCTCCGGCTATTCACCAAATTCTGCTCTCCTGCGTTTGACTTCCCTGCCACCAGTTACGCACCCCTTACAGAAAGTTTGTTAAGTTATTTGTGGTTGTTGTAGTGACTTCTTTAAAGTCATTTTTTTTTCTCCATAATATTTTGAATAACTATGACACTGTCATAAAGTATTATGACCATCCTGTGTCACTTTACTTGTACTAACAAAATATACTGTAACGGCTTTCTTGTGGAGAAGGAGAGTCGGACCAAAATGCAGCGTGATTATGATTCATGATATTTTAATGAAGGAAAAAACTATACATGAAGAAACTACAAAATAATGAAATGTGAAAACCGAAACAGCCCTATCTGGTGCAAATAAAAAGACAGGAACAATCACCCACAAAACACTCAAAGAATATGGCTGCCTAAATATGGTTCCCAATCGGAGACAACGATAAACACCTGCCTCTGATTGAGAACCACTCCAGACAGCCATAGACTTTGCTAGATACCCCCACTAAGCCACACACCCAATACCTAACAAAACCCCAAGACAAAACACACCACAATAAACCCATGTCACACCCCGGCCTGACCAAATAAATAAAGACAAACACAGTATACTTCGACCAGGGCGTGACATATACTTCATGACACTCATGAAGCATTATGACCATCATAAACATGTAAGCCAGATAGGCCAATCACGTACATGCCCTGATGTCAGTTATCAGTAACAAAGAGGGTGTCTTGTCCTGATCCTGAAATCTGCTCCTGCATTCATCCCAGTCATCAGCAGCAGAGGTAGGTGCATGTCTGACATTGGGGTAGATGCATGTCTAACATCAATGTGTGCACTATTACAATGATAATTTAATAATGTCAATATCAGAAAATGTTAAAATAACAAACATAATGTTGACAAGTAGTCTATGGTGTAATGGAATGTTTTGCCTTGTGGTAGCCATAAAATAATGCAATATGTCACAACAGGTGTAACTATATGGGTCATGACAGACTGTGTCACAATGTGTTATGATGCTGGGTGTTAAGTAAAGTGTTACACACACACACTCTCTGTGTAAAGAAGGTCCCATCTGTGCAGTGTAAATTACATGCTAATGTATTTGTTTGCTTGGGCAGCGTGACGGACTCATCGGAGCATGAAAGCTTGGTGGTTGGTTCAGTTTTCAGCAGGAGTTCCTCAGCCAGCAGGACACTGCAGGAGGGATGCCCAGGGGCTTTGACCTTGTACCATGTCACTATCCTGGGGTGAGAGGGTGCCAAAATACCGGCCCTACTCAACACTACTTAAAAATCCCCCAATATTTAATGCTTCTTATGTGTCCAGTCCCAAGTGAGACTTTCTGAAAAATACATTTTAAGGAAGAAGAGACATTGCTAGGTGGAAAGGTTGAGGCAGAAATGAACTTATGGTGACTCCATCTCCAACCTCCAATGCATCTGATCTAACTTAACTAGCATACGTAATGACTTGTCAACCGTGCAAAGGTTAATGTATGGTGTGTCAGCTGTTCATGTATAATGTATACATCTTTTTGGGGAAAAAAATGCACATTTAGATGTTATATTCGATTAGCAGCAGCAGCCAACCGTAACCGGTGTGATTTGTATGTGAGCTCAGCATTCCCCTCACAGTGGACATGTACTCTAGGTAATCACAATCCAACCTACAGAAGCACACCCACAGTAAGCTCTCCCTATAATATATTCTTCTCATGTTATATGAGGCTTTGGCACCTAATTTGTACTGTGAGGTGGAGAGTTGATAGTATAGAAGGTCTGATAGGAACACTGTGAGGAGATCAACATGCTGCTAATGGGATGTATGCTATCATGGTTTTAGCCTCCCACAGGCCCTGAATCCCAGGTGACAGCTTTGTGACATAACACATGTCCTGTGAGGAGATCAACATGCTGCTAATGGGATGTATGCTATCATGGTTTTAGCCTCCCACAGGCCCTGAATCCCAGGTGACAGCTTTGTGACATAACAAATGTCCTGTGAGGAGAGCAGAGTTTGAACTATCAAACTGTGATCACTTGTGGTCCACGGCAGAGAATAAACTAGGATGGCAGGACCTCCTGACAGGGCTGTGACATGCACTTCTCCACTCCACACCACACTGGGAGGCACCGCTCTGATTTGTGACCTCACGCCTCAGTGTCATGCGGAAGTGAGGGAATAAATAGACTGGACACCTGTCACCTAGAGAAGTATAAACAATTTGTTCTAAATTAGATGCCCATAAAACACTCACCCACTTTCTCAACTAAGGCCCTATTTTTCTCTCTTTCTCTCAACTGTTATGAAAAGGAATCGGCTGTTCCCTATCAGTCAGTGAAAGTAGTCCTCAGCATGTTACAGCCGCTGTCCTGACCGCTACTCGATCCGCCTGTAACATCCAGAGCGTTGTGCCCCATTGCCCCATCCCCCCCCAAAGCATGATGTCTCGTGCTACTGGCTGAGTCTGCCAGGTCTGTTTAAAATTAGATTAGAATTTATGAAGATTGCCTCACCTGGCTCACTGGTGTAATATATGCTGCTGTTGTAATTCACGTTCGGCCGTTCATTTCCTAAGCAGCCAAGGGCCCCAATATTTCACCATGACAATGTAATCACAGGTCCACATTAAAAATAACTTATTGTTTAGAATCGGGGCCGGAAAAAAACACTGACTATAAAACTATAGCCGTCTTGTCATTCACGTGGATGTTTACCTAAGAACCGAGGTCAAAGTGATTTAAACACACAGCTTACAACCTTATTGATCACAGGGGGGCTTTTCACAGACACACACACACACACACACACACATATAGACAGACATGCAGAACAGAAGATTCACAAGCCCTTTGTGTACTGATTAGCAGGAAATTTCAGTAATGACTTTGGTCCAGGGAATAAGTAAATGGATAAGTAAACTAAATGTTTTGATTAATACCTTAAAGCAGGTCTAATCTGTCTTGGCGGTATTGCTGTCTGGTCTTCGATGCTTGATATCTTTGCATGCATTGAGCAACACAATTTCTTCGGTCACTACTCACTTCTGTTTGTCTACCTGATTTAGTAGTTGACCTTTGGGCATTTTGTCACTCATCCCATTGTTTAACATTACAGATTTCAATAGCCTGTGAATTAGGCCAACTGTTTGGTATTAAAACAGTTTTCTGCAGTCAAATGACCAAATCGCCCTCTACATTTACCACTCTCTCTGTCACCCTCATTTCCTTCCTGACCATGTGTTTCTGCTGCAGAAGAAACATTGGCAGGGAACGAAGGAAGTGAGTGAGCAACAGGGGGGCTCAGGGTAGGATAGAATCAGAGTATATAAAAGGTAACTTATTCAGTGGTTCTGAGATGATGACATAGGGTCTGAAATCGTTGGGCTGTCTATTGTCAGAAGGATTTAGCCTTGGCCAATGAGAGAGGAGTAGGAGTGTGGAAATCACAGGACGCTATAGAAGGCAGTGAAGATACATCAAGGTATGGTTTAAAAATGTCTTCTATACTTTGTTGCTGCTGATGGGTTTCCTTTAGTGCATTAATGTAACCGTTTTTCAGTGCTGTTTCTGTTCACGGGGGCCATTTCAGAGCCATTATCGAGCTTGTCAATTCCCCTTTCCCTCCCTGTTTTAATGAACATGTTTTCTAAGCAGATCAATACTTTATTTTTCATGTCTCACTCTTTTCGCAAATATTCCTTCGCAAATCAATACAGTCCTTGATGCGCTGCATCAACACCTCCCCCACATGCATTTCCTGCCCCACCTTCCAAACACACAAGGTCGTCACTGCATGGTAAAACGTGTAGTGGTGCTCAGCTTTAATTCCATTCATTTTATGGGCATTGCTGCAACCTTTTTCTACCTGATCAAGGCTTTCACTAAATATTGGTATTTATTTATTAAGCTTACAGTGAGTACGTTGTTGACCCAGGGCAAATGTAAGATGTACAGTCAGGAATATATCACAGATTGTATGTAAAAACAGAGCAGTACAGCACAAAAGGTTTGCTGAAAAGGAGCAAGTATGATGTCATCGCTAGCCTCAGCCCTCTTCTAGCCGATGAAATCGATTTAAACATTAAACAGACTCAGGACATTAGAGATGTATTATTTCCACATGGGAGCAGAGAGGTGGTTCTCATGAAACACATATCCATTCTCAGATAGTTGCAGGTCTGTTAGATTGGGGACTTTGTTTTACTGGAGATGTTGGGTTGGTAGGGGCTTGTGTGATTACTGCTTACACTGATTTATAACTAACTTTGAATTATCTGAGGGGGACTAGAGCCTGTGCCAACATCTACATCCTCTGATATTAGGACCGGAAGGGGAGAGGGAGCCCTCTCTGGTTACCGTCCCTGCCCCTATTGTCTGAGACGGGGATTCACTCTGCCTCCTGGAGTTTCAGCAAGCCTCAGTGGACCAGGCCAGACGGATGTGTCTGAAATATATACCCGGTATGGGATCTGAGGATTTCTAATGGAAATATGAAGCCATGTTCTACTGGACATGGAAGTCGAACTAACGTTCCCTGGTGACCTATAAATTAGACTGTTGTGAGGGCCACACAAATCACTGCCTCAGCCTATCTCTCCTCTACTGTAGAAAGACACTGGCAGCTCCTGAGTTGTAATGACTTTGTAGCTGTCTATACACGGTACAATTTTTGACAAATATCCACACAAAATCCCAGTTGAATATGAATTTTATATTCCTGACTTTCATTTTAGGTGTTATCCCTAATTGGATTCAGTTCGCAGTTCAAGTGGCCAGCTTTATCATATCTGTGATTTATAGTAATCATCATGTCATTTCAATTGAAGGGTTAGTTTATTTCTGCTGAGAACCTCGAAGGCCATTAAATCTTGGTAATGAGATTTTCATTATAAAAAGAGCAGGAGACGATTCATGGCCCCTCAGAGGCTGAGCAGCGACATTACTCCCACTTCCTTCACATAATCAATGAAGATAACCAAAGTCAAAGTATCATGACTCTTCTGTAAATATTGTTGTTTCTAAACTCGCATGGGAAAGAACTAACAGTGAGTCAGATGTGTGTGTGGTTGTATTTCTGAGGGAGCCATTCCTTACCTCTCGTTTGGCTGTTTACATTCACAAACACTAAGTAAACAATATGCTCTGTCTGAAACCATCCCAGAGGAATCTTTCAGCATAGCCTGTCTGCATGGCATCTGTAACAATGCTCTCCCTCTCTCCTTTGCTCTCTCATCTCTTTTTCGTGCAAGAATAGAATGGCGGCTTATGTAAGGCCTAACCCCTGTATTTCGAGGCAAATTGAGCCGTAGAAACTCATTGGTGTAATTTGGATAATGAATTCCGAAGATATCCCCACTGCTTTGGTAAGCCTGGTATGATCGATGCTCATGTTAATTCTACAGCCTTGTTCTTTAAATCAATATTAAGCCTTAATTCCTGATTCTGATTCATTTGTCAACCTGTGAGTTGAATTTAGTGAGGGTAGCCAGGAATGGCTTACATGACTTCCATGACAAATGAATTTGATAATGGAAATGAATAAAGGAATTATTCCACGGTATGAACATACGTCTCATGTGGAGTCTTGAAGTCTGAAGGGTGGTGTGCAACATCAACATGTATTTTTCATATTTTAGGGAAATAACAAGGGTTGTTGCTCACAGCAAACACACCAGAACCAAAAAAACATTGTCCCCACTGACATTAATATTGTTTGAAGTAACATGTTCATTACCATCATGATTATCATAAATTAGGAGTTTTGGGAGCCTGTAGAGCAGTGGTATTCAAACTTTTACCGCGGGGACCCCATTTATTTTTGAATGAATTTCTCGCGACCCCACCTCACCCCAAATATAATGAACAACTTAAAAATGGTTGCATTTATTCAAAATGTTATTTTCAAATTATCTTTCTCAAAAACATTTGTTGTCCCATACAATAATCTGTACTATTAAATAATTAATTGTTTAAAAAAATTGTAAATGAAATAAAATGGTGAAACACTGCAGTTCCTCGAGTTTGAATACCACTGCTGTAGCGGGAGGGGACTAGGGTGAGAAGGGTTATTTTGGAGCAGGACTGTTTTTGTCTCTCATAATTATTTTTTATGTCAGTCATTAAACTGTCCCTTGGGGGAGTGTTGCAGCAGCAGTCATCTCTGTTTGGGCCTTAGATTATCATCAGTGCTGCTTTTCCATTAACCTTCCTCTGTTGCCTTATCCCTTATCCCTCAGGATGCAGTCACTGAGGCATTTTCTGCTAAACCAAACAGTTATCTAAAAATGTACACTCCCCTACGTATTCATTCGGATAGTGAGGCTTAAATATGTCAACATTTGGCTCTATACTCCAGCATTTTGGATTTGAGATCAAATGCTTCATTTGAGGCGACAGTACAACGTCACCTTTCAGTTTGAAGTTTTTTTTTCATACATTTTTGGACAAATCAACTTATAGTGTATTAAAGTAGTCATTAGTATTTTCAGTGTTTCGGATTATGTTTTGCCCAATAGAAACTTTATTTAATAATTCAGCGACATTTTGAAAAGGTCGACGACATCCGATCCTCGTTTGCTAAGTCAAACGACACCGCTGGTTCTGCTCACACTGCCCTACCCTGTGCTCTGACCTCTTTCTTCCCTCTCTCTCCAGATGAAATCTCGCGTCTTGTGACGGCCGGCCGCCCAACAACCTGCCCGCTTGACCCTATTCCCTCCTCTCTTCTCCAGACCATTTCCGGAGACCTTCTCCCTTACCTCACCTCGCTCATCAACTCATCCCTGACCGCTGGCTACGTCCCTTCTGTCTTCAAGAGAGCGAGAGTTGCACCCCTTCTGAAAAAACCTACACTCGATCCCTCCGATGTCAACAACTACAGACCAGTATCCCTTCTTTCTTTTCTCTCCAAAACTCTTGAACGTGCCGTCCTTGGCCAGCTCTCCCGCTATCTCTCTCAGAATGACCTTCTTGATCCAAATCAGTCAGGTTTCAAGACTAGTCATTCAACTGAGACTGCTCTTCTCTGTATCACGGAGGCCCTCCGCACTGCTAAAGCTAACTCTCTCTCCTCTGCTCTCATCCTTCTAGACCTATCGGCTGCCTTCGATACTGTGAACCATCAGATCCTCTCCACCCTCTCCGAGTTGGGCATCTCCGGCGCGGCCCACGCTTGGATTGCGTCCTACCTGACAGGTCGCTCCTACCAGGTGGCGTGGCGAGAATCTGTCTCCTCACCACGCGCTCTCACCACTGGCGTCCCCCAGGGCTCTGTTCTAGGCCCTCTCCTATTCTCGCTATACACCAAGTCACTTGGCTCTGTCATAACCTCACATGGTCTCTCCTATCATTGCTATGCAGACGACACACAATTAATCTTCTCCTTTCCCCCTTCTGATGACCAGGTGGCGAATCGCATCTCTGCATGTCTGGCAGACATATCAGTGTGGATGACGGATCACCACCTCAAGCTGAACCTCGGCAAGACGGAGCTGCTCTTCCTCCCGGGAAGGACTGCCCGTTCCATGATCTCGCCATCACGGTTGACAACTCCATTGTGTCCTCCTCCCAGAGCGCTAAGAACCTTGGCGTGATCCTGGACAACACCCTGTCGTTCTCAACTAACATCAAGGCGGTGGCCCGTTCTTGTAGGTTCATGCTCTACAACATCCGCAGAGTACGACCCTGCCTCACACAGGAAGCAGCGCAGGTCCTAATCCAGGCACTTGTCATCTCCCGTCTGGATTACTGCAACTCGCTGTTGGCTGGGCTCCCTGCCTGTGCCATTAAACCCCTACAACTCATCCAGAACGCCGCAGCCCGTCTGGTGTTCAACCTTCCCAAGTTCTCTCACGTCACCCCGCTCCTCCGCTCTCTCCACTGGCTTCCAGTTGAAGCTCGCATCCGCTACAAGACCATGGTGCTTGCCACGGAGCTGTGAGGGGAACGGCACCTCAGTACCTCCAGGCTCTGATCAGGCCCTACACCCAAACAAGGGCACTGCGTTCATCCACCTCTGGCCTGCTCGCCTCCCTACCACTGAGGAAGTACAGTTCCCGCGCAGCCCAGTCAAAACTGTTCGCTGCTCTGGCCCCCCAATGGTGGAACAAACTCCCTCACGACGCCAGGACAGCGGAGTCAATCACCACCTTCCGGAGACACCTGAAACCCCACCTCTTTCAGGAATACCTAGGATAGGATAAAGTAATCCTTCTCACCCCCCTTAAAAGATTTAGATGCACTATTGTAAAGTGGCTGTTCCACTGGATGTCTTAAGGTGAACGCACCAATTTGTAAGTCGCTCTGGATAAGAGCGTCTGCTAAATGACTTAAATGTAAATGTAAATTTTGAAGTCACTTTTATTGCAAATAAGGTGTTCTACATTAATGTGGAATCGTGGATAATGATGAGTGAAAGTTAGAGGAATAAAGATATACCCCCCCAAATGCTAACCTTGTTATGGGGCCATGATATTTGTGCATCATTTGTGCAATCTCAAACACAATCAAAACAAGGTAGCCTAGTGGTTAGAGTTGAACTAGTAACCGAAAGGTTGTGAGATCAAATCCCTGAGCTGACAAGGTGAAAATCTGTTGTTCTGCCCCTGAACAAGGCAGTTAACCCACTGTTTCTAGGCTGTCATTGAAAATCAGAATTTGTTCTTAACTGACTTGCCTAGTTAAATAAAGGCAAACATTTGATCTCAAATTCAAAATGCTGGCATATAGAGCCGATTTAGTTGTAGCTTCACTGTCAACTATACATACCACTTTTAATGCGTTCGAATATAATATAGACTTTAGACTCTCTACTTTATTTCTCTTTTTAATTTCAAAGCTATAATGCGTGGTGAGGGCGTAAAAATGGTCTGCCCTCGGTTGCAACACTCACTACCGAGTTCCAAACTGCCTCTGGAAGCAATGTCAGCATAGGAACTGTTCGTCAGGAGCTTTATGAAATGGGTTTCCATGGCCAAGCAGCCGCACACAAGCCTAAGATCACCACGCACAATGCCAAGCGTCAGCTGAAGCGGTGTAAAACACGCCGCCGTTGGACTCTGGAGCAGTGGAAACGCATTCTCCGGAGTGATGAATCACGCTTCACCATCTGGCAGTCCAACGGACGAATCTGGGTTTAGAGAACGATACCTGCCCCAATGCATTGTGCCAACTGTGCAGTTTGGTGGAGGAGGAATAATGGCCTGGGGCTGTTTTTCATGTTTTGGTCTAGGCCCCTTAGTTCCGGCGAAGGGAAGTCTTAACGCTACAGTATACAATGACATTCTCAACGATTCTGTGCTTCCAACTTTGTGACAACAGTTTGGGAAAGGCCCTTTCCTGTTTCAGCATAACAATGCCCCTGTGTACAAAGCGAGGTCCATACAAAAATGGTTTGTCGAGATAGGTGTGGAAGAACTTGACTGGCCTGCACAGAGCCCTGACGTCAATGCCATTGAACAGCTTAGGGATGAATTGGAACGCCAACTGTGAGCCAGGCCTAATCACCCAACATCAGTGCCCAACCTCACTAATGCTCTTTTGTCTGAATGGAAGCAAGTCCCCGCAGTAATGCACCAATATCTAGTGGAAAGCCTTCCCAGAAGAGTGGAGGCTGTTACAGCAGCAAAGGATGGGGACCAACTCTATATTAATGCCCATGATATACCACACAAGACATGCCACCAGAGGTCTCTTCACAATCCCCAAGTCCAGAACAGAGATTGCGAGGTGCACAGTACTACATATAGCTATGACTACATGTAACTTTATTCCACATCAGGTAACTGATACAAGCAGTAGAATCAGCTACAGACACACGGATACGTACATTGTAACATTGTTATATGGTGATATTATACATTTTGTATTGTAGTAATGTTATATGATATACTGTTTCATCTTTTGTCTTTTGTGTGTAATGTAAGTGCCTTAATGTGTTTGGACCCTAGGAAGATTAGTTGCTGCCTCGGAAGCAGCAAATGGGGATCCTAATAAATACAAATACCAATGATTTTGGAATGAGATGTTCAATGAGCAGGTGTCCACATACTTTTAGTCATGTAGTGTACATTAAGGTAGTCATGGTTGACTGCTGAGCAGCGTTTTGAAATCACTGACGTTTGGCAGTCGGTCTCCGCCGCCTCTTGACTTCTTTTTTTTTGAATCTATCCCATTGTTATTTAAAAAATATGAATTTCTGTGATCGAACTAAAGTAGATTCATGCCTATTGTTCATTTAGAATTGTCAGCTTGCCAAACTCCTTATCAATGTGCAAGACAGGACTTGTATAAAAAAGGTCAATATTGAAAAAAGGCTAGTAAATTGATTTATTTCTTCAATAAAAGAGACAATGGCCAAATATTTTCTGTTTTGAGTTGTTAACTTCCAGAAGATGGAATTCCAACCCTTCTAAATGACCATGCCTGGTGTTGTTGGAGCCATGGGGAATATAGGCATGAGGATGACCAGACACAGAGAATCTGCTTCGTCACGCAGCTCTGCCTCACCTTGTCTCAATCTCTCCATCCTGTCTCGTCTCCTTTCTCCATGGCCCAGTCGGCTTGATCGCATCAATAGAAATCCTATTCAAACCCATACTGGAGAAGAGCTGAAAAATCAATGGTTTGCATATCACCTGATTAGATCTGTGTGTGTGCCGGCTTGTTGTGTGTGTGTGTGTGGGGCATGGGGTCTGGCCCCGCGGGCGGCAGCCCCTTTACATGGGACACAGTAATGAGATTACCCTGGCCTCCAGGACCCCACACAGCAGACACAGTGATCAGATTAGGGAAAAGGACACTGAAACTTTTAGAAAGCTGTGACTTCATCTCTGTCTGTCTGTCTGAGGGGAATGAAGCTCTCTCTCAGTAGGCCTACTGTTTTTACTTGAGCCTTTCGACCAGTTCTCTTTTTTCTCTCTGGCAATCGTGCATCTGTGTGCCTGCCGCTATGCAAGTGTGACCGCTTTGGGAATCGTGGCGAAAGCAGCTGTTGGGTGTGTGTAGAGGCTCTTGGCTGTCTCTGGAAGCCTGCGCTAGCTGAAGGTGTTGGCCATGGGGGGGTTTATCATGTCACTTTGATGGATTAGTGATCTCATTGCTAGCTCCAACGATTAGGTCCCCGGCCCAGGAGACAGCAAACAACCTACTGTGAAATGCTGACGCTAGACTTGTCCACCGGTTCTAAGTCACCAAGAAGTGCCCCTTGCATCGATGCCAAGCAGAGCTCCAGATAGTCAGAGGGCCTCCGTGAATAATAGGCCAGAGTCCCCTTAGAGAGGAAGGAAGCAGATATCATGGAATCAGTGCAACACACCCACACACAGAAACACTTACTGTAAACCCCCAGTCCAACTCTCTCACCACCAAGAAGTGCCCTCCCTCACCATAATGAGATTCCTCTCTTCCCATGAGCCCACCTTCATTTGCTCAGTGGTGCATTCTCTGGCTGTTAAACTGAAGGATGGACTGTACAGGTTGTCTGGCTTTTATCTTTTTCCATGATTCATCTTCATCTCTCCTTTGAAAGGGAGAGGTACACCAGTGTTTTTAGTAATTATTCCATCTGAGACAAGCAGATCTAACCGGCACAGGAGAGGAGGTAAAATAGACTTATCATCTTATGAGGGTCTTCCCATACTTTCCTGGAGGCATGGAAACATTACTGTACCAAGAGAGATGATTGTATTAAGGTTTCTGGGATATTACAGTAGGCGCTATGGCATCAGGTGGCCATTCTCTCGTCATTCAGCCAAACGATGCCATGGCGACATCCATCTATCCCAGACCACTTTACAGCTGGATTCACATGACATACATGTGATTAAGTTGGGAAAACAGTTTGTTTCATTACCGCTCCAGAAATCACACTATTGTTCTCCATAATAACCCCATTTTAATAAAGGGCCCATTTCTTAAGTTGTAGCTTGTCTATTTCAACTTAAAGCTCTCTATGTTAGAGAGGGACATTTGTGTTTCTGCGGGTTTCAACATGTTCCTAATGACAGACCCGGTCAGATATCTGGAAATATTCACTTGCTATATTATATTGTGCAATGCCATCAAAATCAGACTGGACTGTATGCCTGGCAGCAGCTTTAAGAGCATTATTCCCTTCCTTCTCCCTGTCTCTTGCGGGGTCACTTTTTTCCTACAATTTCCACAATTTTCCTACAATTAGTTGCACCAACAGCATGTACTTTCATGGAATGTTGATTTCTCTGTAATACTGTATGTAACTACACACTACAACCAGGTAACTCATTTCAAATGGTAAGTCTAATAATGTAACTGTCTGTCACAATGTAACTCTTGGTACATTTTATCCAACCTGTATTCTGGAGAAAGTACAATATATATAGTATGTAAGGACATTTCACATTGATATTCATATCTTAGTATATGTAGTTTCTGCTCAAATGAAAGCAGTTTGCATTTCCATATCGACGCCTCAATAAACAATAGCTATAGCAGACAAACAATGCTGGATAGGAAGCCATGGGAGGGTACACGTTAGGTGTAAACTAAAAGAAGAGGACCTCCAGCTGTGGTAAAAGCCTGGGCCATGTGAAGCAGAGGCAGCAGCATCATAAAGATAAGATGGGCGTTCTCTCTGCTTTCCATTCTCTGGGCTCCTGCAGAGCCTTTTGTCTGCATACATACACAACTGTGGATGGATGCGTTTTATAGCCTGTGTCATGGAGAAATACACTCATATTCTCACTGATTGCTGTCGTCTGCCGGGCATGCTTAAAACATTGTCATTGTTTTATTGGCGTAACGAATGGATCTGATAAGACTGCTTCTGCCAAGGACCTGCACATGCCATGTGTACAATAGCATGCTTTAGTAGTTCTGAAGTACAGCAGCTCAGGTGTAGAAATGTACAGTGTTGGATGTTAACACGACAAAGTCTCTTTTTGTGTTAGAAAACAATACCGTGTTGACATATGCATAGTAGTTGATGATAATTTCATAGGAATGTTTCAGTAAATGAAATTAAAACTGTAAATAGAGTTCATACATCTTTGTTCCAGATCACTAGCCAAATTATTGAACTATGTTCCTAATATTGAGTTTCACCCCCTTTTGCCCTCGGAACAGCCTGAATTTGTCGGGGCATGGACTCTACAAGGTGATGAAAGCTTCCACAGGGATGCTGGCCCATGTTGACTCCAATGCTTCCTACAGTTGTGTCAAGTTGGCTGGATGTCCTTTGGGTGGCGGACCATTCTTGATACACACAGAACTATTGAGTGTGAAAAACCCAGCAGTGTTGCAGTTCTTGACACTCTCAAACCGCTGCGCCTGGCACCTACTACCATACCCCGTTCAAAGGCACTTCAATATTTTGTCTTGCCCATTCACCCTCTGAATGGCACACATACATAATCAATGTCCCTTAAAAATCCTTCTTTAATCTGTCTCCTCCCCTTCATCTACACTGAAGCTATGGCCGGGGCGGCAGGGTAGCCTAGTGGTTAGAGTGTTGGACTAGTAACCGTAAAGGTTGCAAGTTCAAATCCCCAAGTTACAAATCTGTCATTCTGCTCCTGAACAGGCAGTTAACCCACTGTTCCTAGGCTGTCATTGAAAATAAGAATTTGTTCTTAACTTGAAGTGGATTTAACAGGTGACATAAATCAGGGATCATGGCTTTCACCTGGATTCACCTGGTCAGTCTATGTCATGGAACGAGCAGTTGTTTTGTACACTGTATATTAGTCTGAGAAATAGATTTGTTGTGGAGAGCCCTCTAACTGTGACTATGTTCAAAAGAAGTCTTGTCTGCCCTCTTCAGGTCTAGTCAATGAATGAGAACAGCTACAGTATATCTGTATGCAGATCCTCAAGGAGACGACTGTTCTGAACTCAAACCTTCTAGAGAGTCTAGGGAATATCTTATTTGCATTTAGATTCCTTTTGATTTGGCCCATTTCTCCTGACCAGCACTCTATCAACTACTGCGGGAGTCGATTCGTCCAACTACGGCCCAGAAAGACAATTCCATAGATGGCCCCATAGAGAAGTCAAATTAGAAAATTCATAATAAGACACAACACTTTTGTCATCACATTTGTGCACAAAACACCCATTGAATTATTTAAATAATTGTTGCTGAGGCTGCTTTCTTTTCCATCACTCACAGCTAAAGTTTGTAAATGTTATATTCAAATAAAATAGAATTGTATTTGTCACATGGTTCGGTCCTTTTCCAACAATGCAGAGTTAAGATAATGGCAAGAAATATAAAATAAGAATAATCATGCCCAGCTGGCAAGGGGAAGTGCTGGTTGGTTTGTTCACATCGAAATTCCAATATTGACATGTGCCAATATCCATATCGCAAGAGATCCATATCACATGCAATATTTTGAAACACCACTCAGACGGGTGTAATGTTCATTTTTATAGTTTACAACATTTGTTGTCTCTCTCCGCCCCCTGCCACTCAAGCAGCACAGTTCCTCCTCCTTGTTGTTAGATTCGTGTATGGTTTGCATGCTGTTCTGTTAGGTCAAAAGCAGTCTGCAGATTGTTCCAAACATGAACGATGCTGCTTTCCACTTTGCTTCTTAATATGAATCCAATGTAAATCATCATATTTATTTGATTCCAACAGTTCACCCAAGTGTTTTGATCTATACTGAACAAAAATATAAAATTCAACATGCAACAATTTCAATGAGTTAAAGTTCCTTATGACTGGGGAAACAGATGTGCATCTGTTGGTCACATACTTTAAAAGAAATGGGCCTCACAAAGGGTCCTCAGGATCTCGTCATGGCTTTCAATTGTATTTGTTGTCCGTAGCTTATGCCTGCCCATATCATAACCCCACCCTCACAATGGGACACTCTGTTCACAGTGTTGACATCAGCAAACCGCTTGCCAACTGGAGGCCATACATGTCTGCGGTTGTGAGGCCGGTTGGACGTACTGTCAATTTCTCTAAATCAACGTTTGAGGTCGCTTATGGTACAGAAATTAACATTGAATTATCTGGCAACAGCTCAGGTGGGCATTTAGTATTGCCAATTGCACGCACCCTCAACTTGAGACATCTGTGGCATTGTGTTGTGTGACAAAACTGCACATTTTAGAGTATTTTTTTAATTGTCCCCAGCACAAGGTGCACCTGTGTAATTATTATGATGTTTAATCAGATTCTCTATATGCCACACCTGTCAGATGGATAGATTATCTTGGCAAAGGAGAAATGCTCACTAACAGGGCATAAAACATTTGTTGACTAAATTTGAGCGAAATAAGCCTTTTGTGTGTATAGAACATTTCTGGGATCTTTTATTTCAGCTCATGAAACATGGGACCAACACTTTACATGTTGCATTTATATTTTTGTTCAGTGTATATCGCAAGTGAAATTGCAATCGCAATATTTGCCAATATCGCGCACCCCTATGTCCACGTGCTTGGCACGCTCTGGCAGAGTTCCCAGAGCATGTTCAAGCTATACTGCTGTCTGTCCAGTGGGTACTGAGTGCTAGTGCACAGTGCGCAGGCATAGTAATCCCAGTAAAACCGGATATAGAAAGGTGGCAGCAACCACGAAACGGTGTATGCGAACGTGAGTAGATTACATTGAAAACGTCTTGGATGTGGTCTCTAGTTCATATATACCTCAGTGGGTTTTACCAGTAATACACGTCCATCCTAATACTCAGCGGCCTCGGGTGACCTCAGAGAATGGATGCAATTATCACAGACCTAATGTCCTACTCAACAGCACTGTACTGTCGGCCTGCGTTCAGCCAGCTGGAGAGCAGCACTCAACACACACACCTTCATGATTGCATTTATAGGGTGACATCATCATACATCAGAGTACAATGAGAGACTGTAAATGGCTGTCAAGTCAGAAAGAGATTGTTTCTAACAGATGAAACGGACACAAGCGCTGCTCCCCTCAAATGTTCCTTTCACAAGCAGACAGTCAGAGACTCCCATCACACCAAACACAAATGAATCCCTATTCCCCTTTGACTGCCTTCTGAATCAGATTGACTCTGGGGTTCAGTGAGAATATGAGGGGGTTAATATCAGAGCTACATCAATCTGATTCATGATTACACATAGCCAGGGCCCCAATATTGAGTACTTATTATTCAGACAAGGGCCCAGAGTGACAGTGTCTGGTTCTATGAGTTATGACTTTATACAGTAATCTATGTAGCTATATAGATGACCTCCATACAGTAGAATGGACCAGGAGAATTAGAGCTGGACTCTTCTATCATTCACCAGTAACAGAATGGAGGGTTTATCCCATCTGATGCATCAGTCCCTTCTGACAAGGAGTTAATAAAGCCAGATCCATCCAAACCCCACATGGTCGGTTTGGGGCAGCGGGTGTGAAGTGGATTGGGAAGATGGATGCTTGGGTTTAGTCAACTCCATGTTGCATTGGAGTGGAGAGGGGTTTTCCTGTGATTGTGCAGGCTTTTTTGACAAAGGATCAATCAAGCTGGATAGCCTGAACATTGTGCACTGAGTCCTCTCATCCCATCCAATCCACTGTGAAAAGACACTGGAGCAGATCAATGTGTGGGTTTAGTGAGGTCCATGGTGCTATAAAGCACCTGTCATGGTCTATACCCTCTTGACAAAGAATGAATCAAGTGAGATCTATCCAACCCATGTGTAGAGTTGTATGGTAGTGGTACTGTAGTAGTAAATGGGAGGATGAATTCTTGGGTTTAGTTAATAATGCCATTGAAAGAGTCCTTGGGAAATAATGAATCAAGCAGCATTCTCCAGAGAAACTGTCACTCCAATCCAATTTACCCTGAAGGGAATCACTGTGTTTGGGAAGATGAATGGTTGTCCAAACCAGCTGCCTCTTAACAAACAGGAAAATGATGTTTCTACAGACGTGCTCTAAATTCATACTGTAGTAGACATGGTTGTGAGGACCTGGCTGTGGACCCATATCTGGTCACTGTAGAGTTGGGTACCATCAAGCAAAAGAAGGCCATTGACACTATTGAAGATTCCACTGAATTGACTTTGAATGGTAAATAGAAAACAAGACACTGACAGGAGTCAGATATGCTTGAGGTGGTGTGAGCTGAAAGTTTAGTGTTTATTTTGTGTGTTTGCTTCTTGGTTGTATTTCCCCCCCCTTTTGGTACAGTACTGGAGCCATCATATTGGAACCGAAAGCAGCATGAGGTTGGGATTCATCAGTGATAAAACGAATATTGCTGGATAATGTTCATGGATTTTTACCATATGCTGAGCACATTTCTCCTGGAGGGGAAACTGTCAACCATTTGCAGATGAATTTGGGGTTTTATTAGCGCACAGTAAAATAAATGCTTAGATCTGGGGAATTAAAGCAGTAGCCCAGCTTTACAGTCAAAGGAATCTGTAATATAAAAGCTGAACGCTTGAGTGGTGGCATACTAATGCAAAATATGGTGGGAAATGGAGGTATTGGATATCTTTTGTTTTTATTTGATGCCAAACATTTTAATGTACTTCTGCTTTGAAGCCATTATTTTAGGCTCTTTGTACACTTTCTCTTTAGATTCATATCAGACTGAAAAAGCCATGAGGCAAACCTTTTGTGAATATTTTATGTAGATATTGTCCAATTTTAATCTGTTAAAACTATGAGAATAGAAAGGTTCAGAACATTTGTGAAACCTCACAGCTGAGTTGAAGAATATGACAAATATAAATCTAATATGGGTGGTGTTAATAAGGAAAGAAATTCCACAAATTAACTTTTAACAAGCCACACCTGTTAATTGAAATGCATTCCAGGTGACTACCTCATGAAGCTGGTTGAGAGAATGCCAAGAGTGTGCAAAGCTGTCATAGAATGCAAACAGTGGCTACTTTGAAGAGTCTCAAATATAAAATATATTTAAATTATTAACACTTTTTTGGATACTATATGATTTCATGTGTTATTTCTTAGTTTTGATGTCTTCACTAGTATTGTACAATGTAGAAAATAGTAAGAATAAAGAGACCCTGGAATGAGTAGGTGTGTCCAAACTTTTGACTGGTACTGTATAAATGTACATATACAGTTGAAGTCGGAAGTTTACATACACCTTAGCCGAATACATTTAAACTCAGTTTTTCACAATTCCTGACATTTAATCCTAGTAACAATCTCCAGTTATAGGTCAGTTAGGATAAGCACATTATTTTAAGAATGTGAAATGTCAGAATAATAGTAGAGAGAAGGATTTATTTCAGCTTTTATTTCTTTCTTCACATTCCCAGTGGGTCAGACGTTTTACATACACTCAATTAGTATTTGGTGGCATTGCTTTTAAATTGTTTAATTTAGGTCAAACATTTCGGGTAGACTTCCACAAGCTTCCCACAATAAGCTGGATGAATTTTGGCCCATTACTCCTGACAGAGCTGGTGTAACTGAGTCAGGTTTGTAGGCCTCTTTGCTCGCACACGCTTTTTTAATTCTGCCCACATATTTTCTATGGGATTGAGGCCAGGGCTTTGTGATGGCCGCTCCAATACCTGGACTTTGTTGTCCTTATAAGCCATTTTGCCACAACGTTGGAAGTATGCTTGGGGTTATTGTCCATTTGGAAGACCCATTTGCGACCAAGCTTTAACTTCCTGACTTATGTCTTGAGATGTTGCTTCAATATATCCACATAATTTCCCTTCCTCAAGATGGCATCTATTTTGTGAAGTGCACCAATCCCTCCTGCAGCAAAGCAGCCCCACCACATGATGCTGCCACCCCCGTGCTTCATGGTTGGGATGGTGTTCTTCGGCTTGCAAACCTCCCCCTTTTTCCTCCAAACATAACAATGGTCATTATGGCCAAACAGTTCTGTTTTCGTTTCATCAGATCAGAGGACATTTTTACAAAAAGTACCATCTTTGTACCCATGTGCAGTTGCAAGCTGTCGTCTAGCTTTTTTATGGCGGTTTTGGAGCAGTGGCTTCTTCCTTGCTGAGCGGCCTTTCAGGTTACGTCGATATAGGACTTGTTTTACTGTGGATATAGATACTTTTGTACCTGTTTCCTCCAGCATCTTCACATGGTCCTTTGCTATTGTTCTGGGATTGATTTGGGCTTTTCGCACCAAAGTACGTTCCTCTCTAGGAGACAGAACGCGTCTCCTTCCTAAGCACTATGATGGCTGCGTGGTCCCATTGTGTTTATACTTGCATACTATTGTTTGTACAGATGAACATGGTACCTTCAGGCATTTGGAAATTGCTCCCAAGGATGAAACAGACTTTTGGAGGTGTACAATTTTTTTTTCTGAGTGTCTAGGCTGATTTATTTTGATTTTCCCATGATGTCAAGCAAAGAGGCACTGAGGTTGAAGGTAGGCCTTGAAATACATCCACAGGTACACCTCCAATTGACTCAAATGATGTCAATTAGCCTATCAGAAGCTTCTAAAGCCATGACATCATTTTCTGGAATTTTCCAAGCTGTTTAAAGGCACAGTCAATTTAGTGTTTGTAAACTTCTGACCCACTGGAATTGTGATACAGTGAATTATAAGTGAAATACTTTGTCTGTAAACAATTGTTGCAAAAATGACTTGTGTCATGCACAAAGTAGATGTCCTAACCGACTTGCCAAAACTATAGTTTGTTAACCAGAATTTTGTGGAGTGGTTGTCAAACAAGTTTTAATGACTCCAACCTAAGTGCATGTAAACTTCTGATTTCAACCGTTTATATTTACAAAAATATATATTGGGGATTGGAAATGATGCAGACAATTACATTTATGGAAGCTTCAATCTATCTGCAATATTAAAGCTGATCTACCCCCTAAAAAATCAATATAAAGGACTCCCTTGTTGGGTCTTTGGGGGGGGACTGGCTCCCAAAGATGAACTATATCTCACATTGTGACATGATACCCAGAGTCCTGTGTGGTAGAGAGTCCACATCTCAGTAGATCCAGATGGGTGATGTAAGAAATAATTGCGTAGATCAATAAATCTCTGTGTTTTTAAACCGCTTAGGTGGTGTAGGGGTCCTCCCTGAAGAGGACGAGGCATGTGGGAATGTAATCAAACATCTCTCATTCCCTAAACAACAACAGATGAGCCAAGGGGTGGGGTATGATTGAACCACAGAGGGACTGTACAATCCTTGCTTGTCTTTAGGCCTGGTATTGTACGACAGTTTAAACACAATAGGTCACAAAAGTGAACAGTGTCTCATCTGTTTCTGATTAAACATCAGATATCGTCAGCCGTCATGAAGCACTGTGGTGGACATAATTACGATATTGTGTAGGCTATCACTAAATAAATAGAGTTAGTGTAACCATATCGCATCTCCATTCTCCATGACAGAGAATAGAGCAGTCCCAGCAGAGGTGATGGTGATCCTCCAGGTTAGTCTCTCTGATTCCCATTGTGGTGTGTCCTGTCAGGATGAGCAATGGCTGAGATTGGGGAATTGTCTGACCAGAGAGATGTATGGATCAGGAAGCAGTAAATCCAGCCTGGGCTTCCATTTGTTTACGTCTCCTGTTTCCCGCCAAACAAACTGTTAGATTTCCCAGGAGACCTCCTGGCCCTCATGCCATGTCCTTAGTGGACATGCTTTATGGGCGGCTGTGCCAGATAAAAACAATTAAATCACAATTGTTTTTAAATCTGTGTGTGTGCGAGGGGGGAGGGTTTTGGGTCTCAGACACAGCTAAATTATTAGCGCAGAATGAGAGGACATCCCATATATCGCCATGTCGATCATGTACTTCATTCTGTTGAATTACCTGGTGTGATTCATTTCACAGGAAAACTATTACGGTCAAATGTTACATTAATCCGTCTCCTGATTCATTCATCAAACCCTGCATCAGCAAGTATAGGGGAGAGGAATCAGTTTTTCAAAGCAGCATCTAAATTCTGTGAGCCTGTGATTGATTATTGTAACGGCTTTCATCCTGGGAAGGAGAGGAGGACCAAAATGCAGCGTGGTTAGAGTTAATGTTTTTTTAATAAGAAAACTAAACATGAACACAAATACAAAATAACAAATATGGAAAAACCGAAACAGTCCTATCTGGTGCAGAGAACACAAAGACAGGAAACAACCACCCACAAAATCCAACACAAAAACAGGCTACCTAAATATGGTTCCCAATCAGAGACAATGACTAACACCTGCCTCTGATTGAGAACCATATCAGGCCAAACATAGAAATAGACAAACTAGACACACAACATAGAATGCCCACCCAGCTCACGTCCTGACCAACACTAAAACAAGGAAAACACACAAGAACTATGGTCAGAACGTGACAATTATGGAATAATCATGTGTGTGAATCTGATGTGACAGAGTGGAGTCCTATCCAGAAAGTAGCTGCTGAAGGTGAGTGTGGATATGGTTAAACTCTAGTGCCTATGGATAAAAATATACCATCTTGTCGTTATTTAAATACAGCATTTGTATCAAATGTAATTTTCTTTTGAATCTATGAACTGAATTAAATATTTGAGCTAATTTCAATAGTTGCTATTTTAAATCGGAACAAGGCCTCACCACTGCATTTTGTACCTCCCAAGAGCATAAAATTAATATTGGGCGGCAGGTAACCTAGCGGTAAACAGCATTGGTGTCACGACTTCCGCCGAAGTTGGCTCCCCTGCCTGTTCGGGTGGTGCTCGGCGGTCGTCGTCACCGTCCTACTAGCCACTACCGATCCCTTTTTCGTTTGTCTGTTGGTTTTGTCTTATTAGTTTCACCTGTGTGTATTTTAGTTTCATTAGAGTCCTTCTATATAGTAGGTTGTCCCGCCCTTGTTTTGTGCGGGATTGTTTTTGTTATTCTGTTGTATGGTGGTTTTCGTGTGGTTATTTTCTGGACTATTTTGGGCCTGTGTTTGGGCTGGTCAATTGTATGCGCCCTGTGTGTTGGCGTGACCGTTTTTGTGCGCCGGAGAATAAATTGACAATCTACTGAACCCTGCTCTCTGCGCCTGATTCCACCCACCACTCCTAGTAAATCGTGACAATTGGGCCAGTAACCGAAAGGTCGCTGGTTTGAATCCCTGAGTTAACTAGGTGAAAGATCTGTCTGTGCCCTTGAGCAAGACACTTAACCCTAAGTCGCTCTGAATAAGTGTGTCTGCTAAATGACTTAAATAATTTGGCATTTCATATAATTTGGGATTTTATCTAGGAAGATAGATACAAATTTGGAAGGAAAACCTGCACAATTATTGGTTAGAAGTTTAGCATCCAAGCACGAAGTTAAATTAAGTTGTTTACTCTGCATCTCCTGCTTGATTTGTAAGTATTTCTGTCTGAGTGTTTTACTAACGGGGTGGCTCACAGACAACATGACATATTTCACCAGTGAAGGATGTGACCCAGGTTGTTTATTTCCCATGATGAAATTGTCCAGAGTTTGATGACTTGGTAAATATCCCGTCCATGGAGCCACCAGCAGCAGTAGAACCCAACCACCCTCTGTGACCATCGCAATTATTACTGTGTAATCAAAGGTCTGCCCTGCAGTCAGCAGGTACTGTAGGAAAGGCCATTAGCTGCCACATTTGCAGTCAGATGCTATAGCAATGAGATAGGACTTGCTGCATTGTCTATTTGCAGTCAGATGCTATAGCAATGGGATAGGACTTGCTGCATTGTCTATTTGAAGTCAGATGCTATAGCAATGGGATAGGACTTGCTGCATTGTCTATTTGCCGTCAGATGCTATAGCAATGGGTTAGGACTTGCTGCATTGTCTATTTGCCAAGTGAAAATGCATTAACATTCAAATGTTTTCCTAATGGACTCCATCTTTGACATATTATTAGTAGTATGTCCTGATTTGGTTGGAATATCTACAGACCCTGTGGAAAGAGTTAAGTTATCCTGTTCCTCTGGTGCTGGATGACCTTGTCCATGTTCTCTCTGGTCTAGAGAAAGACTGATATTTATGGACCAAATCTGTGAGAATGCTATTCATTGACTACAGCTCAGCATTCAACACTATAGTGGCCTCAAAGCTCATTAATAAGCTAAGGACCCTGGGACTAAACACCTCCCTCTGCAGCTGGATCCTGGACTTCCTAACGGGCTTCCCCCAGGTGATAAGGGTAGGTAACAACACATCCGCCACACTGGTCCTCAACACATGGGCCCCTCAGGGGTGTGTGCTAAGTCCCCTCCTGTACTCCATGTTCACTCATGACTGCATGGCCAGGCACGACTCCAACACCATCATTAACTTCACTAGGGTAGCAGGCATTTGGGATTTTGGATGAAAATCCATGTATAACACTTGTATGTTTCATGAATTTTTATAATGTGTATTTCCCACACCCTCTAGCGAGGTTAAGTTTGCTGATGACACAACAGTGGTCGATTTGATCACCAACAATGACAAGACAGCCTAAAAAGAGGACCAAGCATGCCCTCATTCTCATTGACGGGGCTGCAGTTGAGCAGGTTGAGAGCTTCAAGTTCCTTGGTGTCCACATCTCCAAAAAACTAACATGGTCCAAGCACACCAAGACAGTCATGAAGAGGGTACGACAAAACCTATTCCCCATCAGGAGACTGAAAAGATTTGGCATGGATCCTCAGATCCTCAAAGGGCTCTACAGCTGCACCATCGAGAACATCCTGACTGGTTGCATCACTGCCTGGTATGGCAACTGCTCGGCCTCCGACCACAAGGCACTACAGACGGTAGTGTGTATGGCCCAGTACATCACTGGGGCCAAGCTTCCTGCCATCCAGGATCTCTATACCAGGCGGTGTCAGAGGAAGTCCCTACAAATTGTCAAAAACTCCAGCCATCCTAGTCATAGACTGTTCACTTTGCTACCGCATGGCAAGCGGTACCGGAGCGAGGCTTGCAAACATCTCCTAGCGCCCAAGCCATAAGACTCCTGAACACCTAATCAAATGGCTACCCAGACTATTTGCATTGCCCCCCTCCCTCTTTTACACCCCTGTTACTCTCTGCTGTTATCATCTATACATAGTCACTTTAATAACTCTACCTACATGTACATATTACCTCAACTAACCGGTGCCCCCGCACATTGACTCTGTACCGGTACCCCCCTGTATATAGTCTCGCTATTGTTATTTTACTGCTCTTGCATTGGAAGGTGCTCTTGCATTGTTCTTGGATTCATTCATGTCTGGGTTCATGATGATAGGCTGTGTGTGACATTTAGTTGATGCAATGGACTCATTGCATGCAAGCTCTATGACCGGAGGGCTACAACAGTGAGCGTGTTTATATCCATGCCTCCATCTACAACAGTCAGAGAATGTACAGCAGAGCAATAGGATTATTAGCCTATGTTATAAAACCTCAATGATTGACTGTGTAGCCCTCTTCTTTATGATGATGCTGTACAACATACTGTATTATCACAAAGTAATGATCCAAAGTATTGTCTTTGTAATTCACTGTGAAATGTTGTCATGTTGCTGTTCAGATCTGCCTCCATCCCATGCGTTGTCAGCGCAACTTACTGACCCAATGCATCCACAGTATAGGCAATCTATAAACACCTCCCCCCAACGCCTCCATGCCTGTATGAACCCGTGTGAGGAAGGGAGAACTTAAAGGCCCAAGTTAACGGGATCAATAAACATATTATGTGCGGTTGTTAATGGAAATGTCATCAGCAGAATCCTCACAGCTCTATCGAACGATGAGCCAATCTCGCTTACTCTCTAAACCACTCACATGTAGAATAGTAGAAAGTTTCAAGGAGTGTTAAGTAGGTTACAGTTGCAACCATTAAAAAAAAACTGACCAAATTTTCTAGACGATTAAATTTAACTGCCCTTCATCCCAGGATTGAGGAAGAGGGAAAAAAATGTTATGATGGACTTAGAGAAGCAGGGGTTTGGGGAAAGAGGAGAGCTTTGAGGATGAGTAACACATAAACATTTACTGCGTGGTGTCTCGTCTAGCCACTAGCCATCTGTATAGCCTTTGATAATCTCCTCGTTATTGAGTTACCATAAAGCCAGGCGGGTTTCTCTCTAAGTCCTGTATCAGTGGTTGATTGACCGTGACGCTGACCATACAGTGCCTTCAGAATAGATTCATACCCTTTGACTTATTCCACATTTTGTTGTGTTACAGCCTGAATTCTAACTTGATTAAATTGTTTTTATTCTCTCACCCATCTACACACAGTACCCCATAATGACAAAGAGAAAACATGTTTTTGCACATTTTTGCACATTTATTGAAAATAAAATACAGAAATATCACACCCCTGAGTCAATACTTTGTAGAAGCACCTTTGACAGAGATTACAGCTGGTCGTCTTTCTTGATATGTCTCTAAGAGCTTTCCACACCTGGACTGTGCCACATTTGGCCATTATTCTTTTCAAAATTCTTCAAGCGCTGTCAAATGAAATGTTGATCATCGCATTTTCAGGTCTTGCCTTAGATTTTCAAGCAGATTTAAGTCAAAACTGTAACTCGGACACTCAGGAACATTCACTGTGTTTTTGGTAAGCAACTCCACTTTTGGCCTTGTGTTTAGGTTATTGTCCTGCTGAAATTGTGATTAATCACTCAGTGTCTGGTGGAAAGCAGACTGCACCAGAGAGCATACAGGTCATAGCGGTGGGTAGTATATGTACCTTTGGTGACAAAACGGATGGCACTGTGATATACTGCATCCAATTTGCTGAGTAGAGTTTTGGAGGCTATTTTGTAAATTACATCGCCGAAGTCAAGGATCGGTAGGATTGTCAGTTTTACGAGGGTATGTTTGGATTGGAGATGCTTAATGTGAGTCTGGAAGGAGAGTTTACAGTCTAACCAGACACCTAGATTTTGTAGTTGTCCACATATTCTAGGTCAGAACCGTCCAGAGTAGTGATGCTGGACAGGCGGGCAGGTGCGGGCAGCGTTCGGTTGAAGAGCATGCATTTAGTTTTACTTGCATTTAAGAGCAGTTGGAGGCCACAGGATGAGTGTTGTATGTTGGAGGTTAGTTAACACAGTGTCCAAAGAAGGGCCAGAAGTATACAGAATAGAGTCGTCTGCGTAGAGGTGGATCAGAGAATCACCAGCAGCAAGAGCGACATCATTGATATATACAGAGAAAAGAGTCGGCCCGAGAATTGAACCCTGTGGCACCCCCAGAGACTGCCAGAGGTCCAAACAACAGGCCCTCTGATTTGACACACTGGACTCTGTCTGAGAAGTAATTGGTGAACCAGGCGAGGCAGTCATTTGAGAAACTACGGCTGTTGAGTCTGCCGATAAGAATGTGGTGATTGACAGAGTTTAAAGCCTTGGCCAGGTTGGTGAATACAGCTGCACAGTATTGTTTCTTATCAATGGAGGTTATGATATCGTTGTACACCAAGTCACTCGTATCCGTTATATCATCACATGGTACCTCCTATCATTGCTATGCGGATGATACTCAACTACTTTTCTCCTTCCCCTCTTCTGACACCCAGGTGGTGACACGCATCTCTGCTCGACTGGCAGATATCTCAACTTGGATGTTGGCCCACCACCTCAAGATCAACATTAACAAGAGAGAGCTGCTCTTCTTTCAGTGAAAAGCCTGCCCGTTCAACGACCTCTTCATCATGGTTGACAACTCCAGCGTGTCGCCCTCCCAGAGTGCATATAACCATGGCGTGACCCTGGACAACACCTCTGAAAACATCAAAGCAGTGGCTTGCTCCTGCAGGTTCATTCTCTACAACATCCATAAAGTACAACACTACCTCACACTGGAAGCGGCGCAGATTCTAATCCAGGCACTTGTCATCTCCTGCCTGGATTACTACAACTCGCGGTCAGCTGGGCTCCCAGCTTGTGCTTTCAAACCCCTGCAACTTATCCATAATGCTGCAGCTCGCCTGATTTTCAACCTTTCCAAGTTCTCCTGTCACCCTGCTCCCCCGAAACACTCCACTGGCTTCCATTTAAAGCTTGCATACCATACTCCCCAACCCAAGCACTCTGCTCTGCCACCTCTAGTCTCTTTCGCCTTCCCACCCTTATGGGAGGGCAGCTCCCACTCAGCCCAGTCCAAGCTCTTCTCTGTCCTGGCATCACAATGGTGGAACCAGCTTCCCCCTGAAGCTAGGACATCAGAGTCCCTGCCCATCTTCTGAAAGAACCCTGAAACCATCAAAGAGTATCTTAAATACTGATTAAATATTGATAATTGTATGTGTGGAATACAGAGATGAGGTAGTAATTCAAAAATCATGTTAAACACTATTATTGCACACAGACTGATTACATGCAAGTTATTATGTGACTTGTTAAGGACATTTTTACTCCTGGTCGTATTTAGGCTTGCCATAACAAAGTGGTTGAATACTTATTGACTCAAGACATTTCAGATTTTCATACTTTTTTGTTGATGTAATTTTTACCCCTTTTTGTGATATCCAATTGGTAGTTTCAGTCTTGTCCCATCGCTGCAACTCCGGGAGAGGTGAAGATCGAGAGCCGTGTGTCCTGCGAAACACGACCCTGCCAAGCCGTACTGGTTCTTGACACACTGCTTGTGTAACCCGGAAGCCAGCCGCACCAACGTGTTGGAGGAAAAACCGTACTGGCGACCAAAGTCAGCGTGCATGCGCCCGGCCCGCCATAAGGAGTCGCTAGAGCGCAATGTGACGGCCAAACCCTCCCCTAACCCGGACGACGCTGGGCCAATTGTGCACCGCCTCATGGGTCTCCGTGCAACACAGCCTGGGATCGAACCCGGGTCTGTAGTGACGCCTCAAGCACTGCAATGCTGTGCCTTAGACCACTGCGCCACTCGGGAGAGCTTTTCATGTTTTATGAATTTTGATAAAAAAATCGACAAACATAATTCCACTTTGACATTACTGGGTATTGTGTGTAGGCCAGTGACACATGACACAACATTTAATACATTTTAAATTCAAGCTGTAACACAGCAAAGTGTGGAAAAAGTCAAGTGAATACTTTCTGAAGGACATATCGTTCCTGAGGCAACAGCAATACATGGTCATGGTCCATGTCATCTGAGCTGGTGGTGATGCATTACCTTTTTACCACGTGTCTTCTTCTCTGTATCTGGCGGGGTGGCTGTACCTGTTTGGGCTCAGGCTACAGTAGCTCTTATGAAAAGTTGATGTTTGACCCAACAGAGAGGAGGTATACTTTGCTCAATGTCGTAGCCAGGATATTAGGCCTCTTATGAATATAGTGACGTGAGTAATGTAATATCTGCAACAGTACTGCCTTATCAGCAGCGCACCAAGCATTTTCTGATGTCTGTGTCAAATAGAGTCTCAGTGACTGGCTGACCTACTGTATGAGTGTTATTGTTACCATGGTGATTTTAACAGCTGAAATGGAGAGAAGAGGACAAGGGGAAATAAACATTATCACCCTTTAGTTCAATTAAAGTCCGCTATCAATATCTCACAACAAACACAAAAGAGATTTTAAATATATGAAAACATATTTAAGTAAATTCGAAGCCGTAAAGTGAAATGGATTATGTGCTCTGTGTATTCATAAAATGAACGGATTCATTGCACTGTGGAAAAGAATAATAATGAAAAACATATTTTGGTTGATTTAACAAATGAGAATTTGACAGCGTACTGTACGTCTAAAATTAAAGATAGATTGAATTAGCACATTCCTGTGCTGGAGCGCAGGGACTTTCTCGTTAAACAGACCCATTTATTTGAGAGCGATTGCTACGAGGCCTAATTCCCACTGCAATCAAAATCCACTAACATGCATGAAAGGTGTAGAAGCAGATTCATCATAACCACATTTTTTATTTGACAACTCCTATCTAAAAGTCATTTAACAAACGGTATGCACTTCGGTGAAAAAGAGGGTTTGATATAATCAGTTTGACTCATTAAAATACAACACTTCTGGTTAGGAGGATGGTTGTCGTCAAGAGAGCATGAATAAATTCAACAGTAATGCGACTACAGTCTGTTCTGATGAGCAAAAACAGAAACTGTGGGTTACATCGAACATCATACCCTTGGCACAGGATGTTAGCATTGGACCAACTGCTTGCTGTTCAAGGTATCACATAGGCTTGTGTGCCACAGTTTAAACTAATTGAGGGGAGATGAATTGGAGTTGATGAGGATACAGTGTTGTGATTCCATTGCTGTTTGATTTGAGTTGTGATTGAGATTCTCCTTTCAGTCCTGGCAGACTCTGCTGACTGAACCCATTATATTCAGCCCGAATCAGCTCATATTGCACAAACCAGGGGCCTTCGCTTTCCTAATAAAAGACTCCCAGATCCCATCACTATTTTTCCACTCGGTCACACTAACTGGGGGAAATCGACCAAATCCAGCAGCTTGGATGGGGTGGCCATGTGGCCCACACCTGTACCATGACGCAGGAAGAAGGGGAACGAAGGAGGGAGGAGGACCATGAAAGGATTAAGACATCCATAACCTGCAGGTGTGTCTTGTTAGTGTTTGGCTGTGATTGTTTGGTGGTGTGTGGTTATCTCCCAGAGGGCAAAGCAGTAACCTGTCAAACCACACATGCCATCAGGCAACGGCTCCTGCTCCCCTTCTTTAGCTACAAAGAGGACCATCAGCCAGCATATCTAATGTGAACATGGCCCCACAGATATGGGTAGCCTAGGGGTGGACACTTTTAAGAGAGAGCCATTGACACACTCTCAGGTAAAGGCTGATACATGAGCTAAGAGGTACAGCACAGACATGTCAACAGTCAAAGATGAGAATAATTTGTCTGACAGATAAAATGGCCATGTTTGTTTCGTCTTACGTGGATTATGGTTTCCCCTTCTGTATTTCCTTATTCTGAAGGTAGAACTGGTTGGTTGTCATGGGACTATACTGAGTAGTGTCATAAATGCAGGTTAGCTGGCACTGGAATGTCCGTGATTCTACGTTAATAGAATTACCTTTCCCCCTGGTTCTCACGTCATTTTCTCTACTTGAGTCAAGGAGCTCACATAATCATGGCCATGAATTAGTGTGTGTGAAGCACTGCAGCACAAATGGCAAACAAAAGGCAAAGGGGCTTGCTGTTAATGATGCTGCTTGCAATACAATCAATGAGATCTCCAACCCTGTGAGGATGACAATTATGCTGGCATGCTCCACCCTCGGTCCCAACAGGCTGAAGAACACCTGTGGCGTACATTGTCCACAGTTCCCTACCAGACTCATAGCAGGGCAATACGAGCTGCTGTGACAACACAGCTGAGGGTAGAAGACAAGAGAGAGCAGGGTATGATTGGCAGAGAGAGGAGAGGCGAATAGATGCAGTACTACTGAGGGGAGGCATCTGAGATCTAGAGTGGGAGAGAGGAGAAGTACCGTTAATTGCCCTGAGCTTGATGCTGTCAGCAGCACCCAGCAAGCAGATCAGATAGGCTTTCACCAGTTGTATTATGTCATTGTGTGAGACTGATTACTTCCACAGTGGGAGGTAAATGGCATCCCAGAACACTTCATAGTGTCTCCCAATTAGCTCTCCACACAGCAACAGTAATCCCACGCAGTACGCTCTTCTAATGTCAATCTGCACTCTTCTCCTGGCTCTGTACGTGGCTCGTCGTTAGAAATAAAGAGCTGAGAGTAGCAGATATTATTATTGTACAGCACGGAAATATCCATTATGAAATCTCCAAAAGTAAAACACATTTCAGTTGCATTAAAGCACTGCCTCTGTGTGTAGTTACTAGAGGGTCGGTTATCTGCGGTAGACAGGCAAATCCCATTGAAGCTGGTAGATGTTTCTCCATTATCCACTGGGGGGCACTAGAATGGAGCAAAATTTACAATTCTCACTTCAGCGCAAGTACAGGCCACAGTTAATCAATTCCGAGCAAATGAATGGGAATGGTATTTACAGTGTAATAATAATGACCATCATTATAAACACAATCATTTTGTTGTACTCAATGTGAACATTTACAGAGACAGTGGGGAGGACCTCTGGTATGTACAAGCTGTTATAACGTGACAAGTGTAATGAGTGTGAAAGGAACAATTAGCCTGAAGCCAAAACTGTACTTGATCTATGATGAACAACAGTAAATGGCCTCCTGCACTATGCTCAAGGACAGTGTTTACTAGAAAAGTTGACTGGCTCTGAGAATTGACCAAAAAGTGAATGCTGGATGATTTATGAACATGACATAGACATAGCTGGAGTTTGCCTTACAGTACTTACTGGGCCAGTGTTTGTCAGTAAAAGTCATTGGATCAGATAATTGAGTAAAAAGAGACAGATGGTGGCAGCGTTTACTGCTGATTACATGGAGGTCATAAAAGTATCTTCACTAGGAGAGGGGATGACCAGGCCAAGTACATAAAAACACCCAGAGCTTGAATCCTGAAGGGAATTCTTCTGCAGCCCGGGACTTACCAGGCTGCTGTACAGAGGAGACAGTCTACCACTGCATATCTAGATTGATTAAGAAGAAATGTTCTTCTTAATGATTTCATAGGGTCCTCCTTCCCTGTACCTTCTCAGGTCTTTGATCACTGGAGAAAGTACACTTCTATAGGGAAAACAACGTCTATAGAATATCCATGGAAGATTGAGGTGTATCTTATATGTCCTCAAGTCAGTTAACTTGACATTATTGTAACTAGGGACATATTCACTGACATTTCGCTGAATGTAACATTTTCCACAGCACAAGACCATTGGTTGAGAGAGGACTGCATACTGTAGTGTAGTGTATATCTGTATGGTGCAGTAAATATAAATAGTATGTGCTGATGTAGGGCCATGCGCAGTGATGTCCAACAACACAAGGACACAAGAGAAGCAAATTCCTTTTCTGAACTTGCTGGACTATGCAAAATTGACCTCTCCAACAAATGCTATACTGTATGAATCAGCTCTGGTCAGGTTGGTTCAGACACTGGGTCCTTTGGGGATAAAATGGCACATCCAAAGATGGCAAATGTTCACTTGGATTACCAGTGTTTAAGTCAGTACTTATTATACCATGTAGCTAACACTAGACACACTATTCACTGAGGACTGAGTTCATAAAGGCTCAACACCTTACTGTGCAAACACTTTGTAAGGTTACATCTGAACTATATATTATAAATGTATATATAAACTATATATATTATAAACTATATATATATATAAATGTATGGGCCTGTCTGAAGACAGGGGCCTTAGACAGTGTCTACTGATCACACTGATGTACAGTATTTGTCCAGGAAGCTTGCAGGTCAGGCAATCAATATTCCAATTACAGGTAGATTCTTTGGCCGTTGAACCATTGAACATCAATCAATATGGTTGTCAAAACAAGTTGCACCACAGGTACAAGGTAGGGTCTGGAACACTGCAAGACTTACAAATCTAAAGCATGGTATTTAGAATAACCATTATACTGCATAAGAAACATTAACAAAAGTATATTTGAGTCAACGCATATGTGTGAATGTAGACTTTCTTTCTTTTTCAGAATAGGCCCATGCAGTCAGCAAGGAGTGGTCACCCTAGGGATATTAGAAAAGGCATCTTGGGTTAATTACATTTTTTATTACATAAGTGAAGGAATGTGTTCAGAACAACTACTTTGTTCTTTACTGTAAAATGGAGCTGTAGCTATTTCAATCGAGTGATATGCCAACTCAACCTCTCAAAACGTGACTAGAATTACAGTATAAATGAGGTTGCAATAATACGATATATTCGCTATGGTTGGATCCCACTGTAACCTTCTCAGAACACAATGGCATGTAGTCACCTAGTATAACTTTGAACCTTTTCTGCGGGATAATTACAGAAGGGTGTTGTTCATCCTGATGCATGGTATGTTGTGGTAGGTGAAAGCATGTAATGCTGGTTGGGTTTACCATGGCATGGCTTGAAGCCTGATAACATGGACAGAGGAACATCCAAGGCCTTATCAGATCAGGCAGGTTTAGTTTCAGCTTGGTTGGACTCTAATGTACAGATGGATCCTGTTCTGTTTCAATTTGGACAAAATGGCCTGAACAATGAGAGTCGGAGAGCTGCTCCGTCACATCAGGGGCTCCTGCTCTGCCAGCAGACTGAATCCTACCATGTAGTGAAACTGAAGAGAAGTGAAGGAGAATGAATAGTGCGGACATCCTTAGCATAATCAACTTCCATCAGTCCTCTTGATGCTATTAGCTGAGACGTAGTGCTCCATGGCGTGGCGCTCCTTCCCTCAGCCTGACCTGCCCATGCAGCTTTAATGCTCTCGGATCTTCCTGCGACTTGGCATTCACAGCCATTAAAATCCTATGCTGTGAAGCAAGGTGGATCAGACGTAAATGGAGACCGACTCTGGCCATTTGGTTTGTGTTTCCCCTTTCATTTGGTTTGAGAGCCACCATGGCTCTGCAGGGCTCTGTCGTCATAGAAGAGGTCAGGTCTGGACATCAGGACCCATTCATATTCACCGAGATCATGTCAAGTGTTGTGGGCAGATCACACCCTCTCCCTGGACAGATTGTCCCTGGTTTAATGTTGATTAGCAGAGTGTGAAGGAAGTGCAAACATCTGAGGCAGCCCGGCCGGTGGAAAAATATTAGTCATCCTTCTTTGGACAGTGGAGTGCTCTCTATCTACACATACAGCGGGTGTTACTAATGGCTCAGTGTTTACACTCACTGACTGTCACACATTACTAAACACATGAGTGTATGTATGGAAAGACGTTTTTACATATTTTCATTGAATTTGTTATATCAATATATATATATTATTTTATATCAATACTACAATGAACACACCATCGTACACCGCCCTCCCCACCCACACAAAATGTCCATACAGTGCCTTCAGAAAGTACTAATACCGCTTGACTTACAGTATTCCACATTTCGTTCTGTTACAGTCGGAATTCAAACTTTATGTTTTTTCTCACCCATCTACAGTACGCATAACAGCCCATAATGACAAAGTGAAAACATGTTTTTAGATTAAAAATGAAAATCAAATACAGAAATATCTCATTTATCTGATTCACACCCCTGAGTCAATACTTTGTAGAAACCCTTTTGGCAGCAATTACAGCTGTGAATCCACACCTGCATTGTGCAACATTTGCCCATTATTCTTTAAAAATGTCTTCAAGCTCTGTCAAATTGGTTGTTGATCATCGCTAGACATCCATTTTCAAGTCTTGCCATAGATTTTCAAGTAGATTTAAGTCAACACCTGTTGTTCAGCATAAGAAGTGAATAGGTTTGCCAATTTTTTTGCAGTTTATCTTTTGTGCTGTTCGATGGGGTTCAAGTCCAGGCTCTGGCTTGGCCACTCAATGACATTCAGAGACTTGTCCCGAAGCCAGTCCTGCATTCTCTTGGCTGTGTGCTTAGGGTCATTGTCCTGTTGGAAGGTGAACCTTCGCCCCAGTCTGCAGTCCTGAGAGCTCTGGAGCAGGTTTTCATCAAGGATCTCTCCATACTTTGCTCCTTTCCTCTTTCCTTCGATCCTGACTAGTCTCCCAGTCCTTGCAGCTGAAAAACATGTCCACAGCATGATGCTGCCACCACTAAGCTTCATTGTAGGGATGGTGCCAGGTTTCCTTCAGACGTAACGCTTGGCATTCAGGCCAAATAGTTCAATTTTGGTTCCATCAGACCAGAGAATCTTGTTTTTCATGGTCTGAGAGTGTTTAGGTGCCTTTTGGCAAACTCCAAGCGGGCTGTCATGTGCCTTTTAATGAACAATGGCTTTGTATGGCCACTCAACCATAAAGGCCTGATTGGTGAAGTGCAGCAAAGGTGGTTATCCTTCTGGAAGGTTCTCCCATCTCCACAGAGGAACTCTCGAGCTCTGTCAGTGACCATCGGGTTCTTGGCCACCTCCTTGACCAAGGCCATTCTCCCCCGATTGCTCAGTTTGACCAGATGGCCAGCTCTAGGAAGTGTCTTGGTGGTTCCAAACTTCTTCCATTTTAGAATGATGGAAGCCACCGTGTTCTTGGGGGATCTTCAATGCTGCAAAAATGTTTTGGTACCCTTCCCCAGATCTGTGCATCGACACTGTCACGACTTCCGCCGAAGTTGGGTCTCCTGCCTGTTCGGACGGTGCTCGGCGGTCGTCGTTGGTAACGATCAAGTCTAGGAGCTCTATGGACATTTCCTTCCACCTCATGGCTTGATTTTTGCTCTGCCATGCACTGTCATCTGTGGGACCTTATATAGACAGGTGTGTGCCTTTCCAAATCATGTCCAATCAATTGAATTTACCACAGGTGGACTCCAATAAAGTTTTAGAAACATCTCAAGAATGATCAATTGAAACAGGATGCACCTGAGTTCAATTTCGAGTCTCATAGCAAATGGTCTGAATACTTATGTAAATGAGTTATTTCTGTTTTTAATAAACATGCATCCTGGGGTATTGTGTGTAGAATAATGTAGGAATGAGGAAAAATAATATTTCAATCCATTTTAGAATAAGGCTGTGACGTAACAAAATGTGGAAAAAGTCAAGGGGTCTGAATACTTTCCGAATGCACTGTAGGCACCCAGCTAGAACCCTGTGTTCAGTGCATGTGTGGGGTCCGATATGACCTTGAGGCTATTGGCTGCTGATGGTCTCCTCGAAAATGTCCTGGAGAGAGGATGGAAGTTTCATGCCAATAATCTTCCCTGCTGTCTTGGTCAGTCTCAAGATTTTGGCCTTGAGCTGCACTGTCAGGTTACCAAACAATGTAGCAATGCCGTAGCGTAGGATTGATGCATTGATGGATCTATAAAAGAGGAGGACACAGGAAGTGCAAGTGTGTTGGATGTGTGAGCACTCGCTCTCCACATCGGTGCACCAGCACAGCCCACTGTCAATGTGGACACCCAGGTACTTGTAAGAGTTCACCTGCTCAATGTTCTCTCTGTGTACCACAATGGGGCTGTTGGACTTAGGGTCAATGATCATCTCCTCAGTTTTTTTCACATTCAGTTGTAGGGTATGTTCATTATACCGTCTGGTGAATCCTTCAAACTCTGCCTTGTACTCGTTGGTGTCAAAGCCTTTGTTTAAGAGCCCTAGGACATCGGTGTCTTCCGAGAACTTAACCACGTAGTCGTTTGTATACAGCGTGAAGAGGAAAGGGTAATAGAGGATAGGGGAAGTGTGAATCATTTTGAATAAGATGAGTTTTGTGGTGGCAGAATCATGTTATGGGTACACTTGGGGAGTATGTTACAATCAAAAGAAAAATGAAAGGAGAAAAGGATAGGTAAGAATAGGATAGGTAAAAGGATAGGTAAGAAAAGGATAGGTAAGAAAAGGATAGGTAAGGATAGGTAAGAATAGGATAGGTAAGAATAGGATAGGTAAGAATAGGATAGGTAAGAATAGGATAGGTAAGAAAAGGATAGGTAAGAAAAGGATAGGTAAGAAAAGGATAGGTAAGAATAGGATAGGTAAGAATAGGATAGGTAAGAATAGGATAGGTAAGAATAGGATAGGTAAGAATAGGATAGGTAAGAAGTTAGAGGAAAACAAGCCATAGTCTACTGAAAAGCTAACCCTGGATAGTTATATTTTTCAGTGTAACAATTACACAACTTCTAATGCCAAAGACACACCAGAATGGCTTTCCAAGAGGTGTTGAGTGTTCATGAAAGAATCTTGTAGTCCCAGTCCTGACCTAAATCTGCTTGTAAATCAGTGACAAGAATTAAATGTTGTTGTCCATCAATGAATCTCAATCAAATTTACTGAGCTTGAGTATTTTTGATAAAAGTAATGGATATGTTGCCATTAAAGTCATGCAAGGCTAGAAGAATATTTTTCAAAATGATTCACAACTTTAATGGCTGCCAAAGGTGCTTCCACCACATGTAAGGGGTGCATAACTGGTGCAGGGAAGTCAGACGCAGGAGAGCATAACTAGGTAATAGCCAGAGCAGATTAATACCAAAATCAATGGCATCAAGAAAATAACAACATGGGTACAAAACCCGACACGCACCAGTCAACATGTGCACAAGCACTTACAAACAACCAATACCACACAAAGACATGTGGGGAACAGAGGGTTAAATACACAACAAGTAATGAGGGAAATGAAAACCAGGTGTGTGGGAAAACAAGACAAAACAAATAGAAAATGAAAAATGGATCGGTGATGGCTAGAAGACCGGTGACGTCGACCGCCGAACACCGCACAAACAAGGAGAGGAACCGACTTCAGCAGAAGTCGTGACACCACATATTAATTCTGGAGTGTGAAGACACGTCATTAACACATTTTCATTTCTTATTTTTGTATTCATTTGTAAAATGTTAATGTTATCATTTTTATTTTACTTTGAAAAAGAGGAGCAAATTGTGTAGATCTATAGGAAATAAATCTAGCCATGAACGTCTCTTTTTAGATGACATTTTAAGGCAGCAAAATGTGAAGATCGTACAAGGGGTGTGTAGACTAGCGACTGTATGTAGAAGCATGCACATGCAATCCCGCCTTCATGAAGTGCATTAACATCCCCAAAAATTGTTGATATAAAAATTGTTTAATTATTGATATCAAATATGTAATTATTATTATAAAAAAAGATATATATCAATATAAAAATGTTAAGAATATATGTTAAAACGTCCATGTGCTTATGCTACTCAGGGAAACATGTAGACATATTGAATTTCTTTCTCAAGCACATTCTCAAGTCTGTGTATGGACATTGCACATTTTCACAGGCTTCTCATTTATAAACCATAAGTAAAGCATTAAGATTTCTTGATTTAATTCCTTCCCCCCAAGACATGTTTTCACACTTGCACAAAATTGCTGTACGAGTGCACTAGACAAATTAGGTCAGTGTATCCTGAAATTATATGAAATTAACAAATCTAATACATTAAGCGTGCACAGTAGTGAATCTTTGCAGAAGCTTAAAGCCCTGCAGTTTGGTTTCATAAGGAGTGAGGGAAAGCCAGCCACAGTGCTCAGTCGACAGCTCCGTTTCCTACTTGCTGAGACTGCTCACACACGCTGGCTGGGCTACTGTACGTGAGTAAAACAGTGATTGGTCGTGGGCTCTGCCAGTCAGTGAACAAATCCCCTCTGACTTCCTCTCCTCCTTTCCTGATGCAGCGTGGGAGGAGAGGGAGGGGCGTGGATCTGTCTTCTCTCAGCCATTGAGCCTCTCTCAGCCTGCCTCCGCTTGCTCTTTGGCTCAGCTCGTCACCTGCCCTTGAGTTCCTGTGGATAGATGAGACTGAGTGTAAGCCGTTCTGTAGTCTGGCTCTTCTAAACCCTATCTCTGCTGTATTTTTTATCTCAGGGCTGTTTTCATTCTTTTTTATCCTCTCTGCTCTGGGGCTGTAGTGGAGTTGGGTGGAGTGGAGCATTTGTCCCTGGCTGGCAGAGCTCCGATGGGAGGCAGCTCTGCCTCTGGCTGGGACTGGGGATGCTGAACGGGGGGAGGGAGGGCCTGTTTCAGCTGGGACAGCAGCTCCAGCAGCAGGGGGAGTACCAGGCCGCCCTACACTGCTTCCTCAGCTCTCTGCTGGGGTTGAGGCATGTGCAGAGCTTTACCTCGCTGCCCAACTGCCTGCATCAGGTGAGCCAACGACCTTGATATCTGGATGATCACTCACTCTCCCACACACATGTATACATGCACATACACGCACAAAAATACAGACACGCATACTGTAGATGCATGTTTGCGCACACAAACGTCCAGGGTCAACAGACAAATGCACACACTTGTGGTGTACATACATATGAGCACACAGACACAAAACACACTCCACAATACTGATACCATACATACTGTAACATACAGTACTGACACTTTTACTGATTCGCAAATGCAGTGTGTGTATGCCTGTTACTCATACTGTACATTACCATATACTATACAGACACAAGTCACACTATACATACCAATACAACCTTCACCAATGTGAAACGTCATGTTGCCACTCACAGCACAGGATCAGCATGTTTCCTGTTGACAGTGCACGGTACACGGTGAAGAGAAGGAGTCTGTCTGTCTGTCTAGCACAAGAACAGACAGAAAAATGTCAAATGGCTCTTTTGAATGTAAGTAATATGCCATAACGCCAAACTTGTAAATATGTCATCTGCTCTGCAAGAATAAGAGTGTTTGAACTGGTCCATGTATAGTGAGTGTATGATACAGTATGTCAGTACGGAATTACCTACAGTTCTGACAGAGAGGAGTTGTCCATTCCTCACCACAATATAGTAGCTGATATGAGAATAGTGGACTGAGAAGGTTCATACATGGTGATCTGAGTAGAATGCAGATAGTAAATTCATTGTGTAGTGTATTCATATCATACAATCCTGATATGTGTTTTCCTCTGTGATTACAGATTGCTGAACTCTTCATCTCCGAAAAGAATTGTATCCTTTACACACCAACAGAGGCCTTGTGAAACCAAACCCCTAGCCCTTATCTGACCCCCACTTCCAGAGAACTATTAGTACTATCTTTGCATGAAAAGCCTACACCTGTGAGTATAATGGGGAACAGAAGATTGTTTCCATTTTTGGTGGCAGCGGTCATGGTGAATTCCAGCACAAAATGTGATTTGACTGTACAGAGAATGCACTGTAGAAAGAGTGTCCTTGGGCCAGAATATAATCACGGCTTTGTCCCAGAATGCTCAAGATTTTGAATAGGGCTCAAACCCTGTGTCTTTCTCCTAAGAGGATTTGTAAGTGCTTATCTCTCCACAACACAGAGTATGAGAAAACGAATTAACCTGTATTCTGCAGTGGCTGTGTGTCACCACCACCGCCATTATCCACTATAGGCCAGTGCAGTATAGTGCTCAGATAAGATGGGTGTAGTGTTGCAGGATCTATAACCTCTTCCCATGGCACTCCTATCTGTTACTGAGACACTGAAACACTTTACACGCCAGGTCAACTTATCTGCCTCAGCAAGACCCAGCTCTTCACAACCCATCTCCCAAAATAGGTTGATTTACTGGGCTGACTTCATCAATAGAGCTATTCATAGTCTGCTCATGTCCTCAGAACTCATCTAGTTAAGAGGCTCATCGGTCATGGCAGGATTGTCTTTGGACATGAACCAGACACATAGGATCATGAATAATTATGGCAGAATTGTTAACAGTAACATTATATAAACTTTATAGGCAGAGGTCATGGGTTGCGTCTCCATGTGAGCTACTCTGACTACAGCAAGTATATCATTAACACTGTAATGATTCAAAGTAAATATTTTTATTCATTCACAAAGTAATTTGAGTTGTTATTATGGAACTTTATATGAAACTCAGTATGATCCAGACATGTATTTTTGTCGACACAGAGAACAGGCCAGAATAGTTGGATACATGACAGAGTCAGTTAGAGTCCCTGGTCCCTGAAGACGAATTAAAACAGGATAGTCATGTGGCTGGGCAGAGCCAGAGTTGAACAATGCTCTCTGGGTTGTACAGTTGAAGTCAGAAGTTTACATACACTAGGTTGGAGTCATTAAAACTCATTTTTCAACCACTCCACAAATTTCTTGTTAACAAACTATAGTTTGGCAAGTCGGTTAGGTCATCTACTTTGTGCATGACACAAGAAACTTTTCCAACAATTATTTAGACAGATTATTTCACTTATAATTCACTGTATCACAATTCCAGTGGGTCAGAAGTTTACATACACTAAGTTAACTGTGCCTTTAAACAGCTTGGAAAATTCCAGAAAATGATGTCATGGCTTTAGAAGCTTCTGATAGGCTAATTGACATCATTTGAGTCAATTGGAGGTGTACCTGTGGATGTATTTCAAGGCCTACCTTCAAACTCAGTGCCTCTTTGCTTGACATCATGAGAAAATCAAAAGAAATCAGCCAAGACCTCAGAAAAATAATTGTAGACCTCTACAAGTCTGGTTCAACCTTGGGAGCAATTTCCAAATGCCTGAAGGTACCATGTTCATCTGTACAAACAATAGCACCCAGGTATAAACACCATGGGACCAAGCATCCGTCATACCGCTCAGGAAGGAGACGTGTTCTGTCTCCTAGAGATTAACCTACTTTGGTGCAAAAAGTGCAAATCAATCCCAGAACAGCAAAGGACCTTGTGAAGATGCAGGAGGAAACAGGTACAAAAGTATCTATATCCACAGTAAAACGAGCAAGGAAGAAACCTTCTGTCTGCTATAGATGAACGTACTTTGGTGCAAAAAGTGCAAATCAATCCCAGAACAACAGCAAAGGATATTGCTGGAGGAAACAGGTACAAAAGTATCTATATCCACAGTAAAATGAGTCCTATATCGACATAACCTGAAAGGCCGCTCAGCAAGGAAGAAGCCACTCCTCCAAAACCGGCATAAAAAATATAGAATACGGTTTGCAAATGCACATGGGGACAAAGATCATACTTTTTGGAGAAATGTCCTCTGGTCTGATGAAACAAAAATATAACTATTTGGCCATAATGACCATCGTTATGTTTGGAGGAAAAAGGGGGAGGCTTGCAAGCTGAAGAACACCATCCCAACCATGAAGTATGGGGTAGCAGCATCATGTTGTGGGGGTGCTTTGCTGGAGGAGGGACTGGTGCACTTCACAAAATAGATGGCATCATGAGGAGGGAGAATTATGTGGATATATTGAGGCAACATCTCATGACATCAGTCAGGAAGTTAAAGCTTGGTCGCAAATGGGTCCTCTAAATGGACAATGACCCAAGCATACTTCAAAAGTTGAGGCAAAATGGCTTAAGGAAAACAAAGTCCAGGTATTGGAGTGGCCATCACAAAGCCCTGACCTCAATCCTATAGAAAATGTGTGGGCAGAACTGAAAAATCGTGTGTGAGCAAGGAGGCCTACAAACCTGACTCAGTTACACCAGCTCTGTAAGGAGGAATGGGCCAAAATGCACCCAATTTATTGTGGTAAGCTTGTGGAAGGCTACCTGAAATGTTTGACACAAGTTAAACAGTTTAAAGGCAATGCTACCAAATACTATTTGAGTGTATGTAAACTTCTGTCCCACTGGGAATGTGATGAAAGAAATAAAAGCTGAAATAAATCCTTCTCTCTACTATTATTCTGACATTTCACATTCTTAAAATAACGTGGTGAACCTAACTGACCTAAGACAGGGAATTTTTACTCGGATTCAATGTCAGGATTTGTGAAAACGGAGTTTAAATGTATTTGGCTAAGGTGTATGTAAACTTCTGACTTCAACTGTATTTGGGGAGGTTCTCGGGGGAGTGAGGGAAGGGAAGAGTCAGACTAATCTAGCTGACTGATGGGAACTCATAGATTCACAAGCACAGACTCCATAGCATCAACTCAGCATCAAATGCCAGAATAATAACTCCCTGTTGCTGAAATTCTTCTCAGAGCTGCCAGAATTCAGAAGTGACCTCTGTCCCTCTGGCCAAAATCCATCTTGGCTCCATTTTGTTTATTGACATTTCTTCCATGGAAAGTATACTCATCTGTCAATTCAATTTCACTCTCAAATGATTTTGAAAGATTTGTGGAATCTGTGTGGGTAGCTGGATAGGTAGGATGACTGGCAGTGAAGGTGAACAGGACACCGGTCAGGTGACAGAGGAATGAATGAGACTGAGGCAGGAATTCCTTTAACCATGAAGTGGTATATTTACTGGGAAGTGTGGATTCATGGAGGCACAGAATGCCTGGATTAGATGGAGTTAAGGAAGAGAAAGCAACGAGATCGGGCGATGGCGATTTTCCTCCTTTTAATGAGTGGAGATCTGTCGGACATTTCCACCTGACCTAATTAAAGAGCCCCTGGCCCAGATGAGCAAGTGGCCATGAATGAAAGGATTTAAAGAAATTTCAAAGCACATTAATTTCAGATTGCACATTTCACTTTGGGCTGATTTCTGTAACTTGCTTGAGGCATCACGTTGTATTGAATGCTTTTTCATGAAAAAGTAAAGAGATGGATTGAGTGGGTACAGTTAATATGCCAGGAAATACAATGCAGTTCTATCTGTTTGGTAATCCATACTGAATGTATTAGTTGTGAACGCACTTCCAGACATCTGATTTATTGGCCTGTGAAAAGCGCTGTGTCTGTAATGACCATCAACAGTCATTACATCAGTGGCCCAGTAAACCCTGGAGTTAACCCACAACTGTCTGTCATCAGCCCAATATGTCTACCTCAGCCGGGCTTTTATATACGAGCTATAGGGCTTCATTTTCGGCTGCCATTAAGCGAGCGCAAATCCTAGAGCCAGGATTGGTAATTTACCTGTCTAATATGACCTTGCTTGCACTGAGTTGGGAAGGGTGGCAATATCAGAGGTGTGTCCTTAGAAATGTGCACCAAAGTGCCAATTTCAGTATGCGCTGGTGAGGATATTTAAGAGCAACCGAAAGCTGGTTGTAGTGGTAACTAGGTTGGTTATGGCATTGATTTTGACAACGGAAGGGCAGCCTATCCAACCAGGACGCACAGTGGCCATATGGACATGGAACAAGAGGGATGTGCTTTTCGTGCCCGTAAACCTTGTATTGAGGTACATAAAAAAAACTAATGTTTTTGCCCATTTAGTTTAATTTGATTAAAAACCAAGCACAGTAATGAAGGCTGTTTTTTTGTCATGCCCAATGCATTCGCCAAGTAGTTAAGACTATCGATAAAGTGTTTGGCTCATGAGACATTTAGAAATAAATCTTAATCACCAAAGTTTTATTAAAAGATCAAGCTTGGCAGTTAAATGTCCATCGTGGAATGAGAGATTAGATCATCTGGTGACACTCCTATTTAGATTTGGTTGTTGTTATTTTCCTGTAACAACTGCTTGTTTTCCATTTCATTTCATTAACAAACTTTGCCTACATGCTTTTGCATTATTCACAACTCACATACAGCACCAGTCAAAAGTTTGGACACACCTGCTCATTCAAGGGTTTTTCTTTATTTTTACTATTTTATACATTGTAGATTAATAGTAAAGACATCAAAACTATCAAAACTATGAAATAACACATATAACCAAAAAAGGGTTAAACAAATCAAAATAGATGGTCCTCCAAACATAGGCTATTAAAAAATGTCAGTCCTATAATGCCATGTCAATGGTAGACCTATGCCATATCTTGCTTATTGAGAACGTGCCTCACACATACAAAACAATTTGTGGGAGCCTAGTATTTTTTGTTTGAGGAGAAGTGTGATGCTTAAAGATATTTCGGCCTATACTCCTTGAAACCAATTTCATCTATGTTGACTGTCAAAACACTGGAGCTGTGTTCGAATACCCATACTAACATACTGTACACTACATACTTAATGAGTATATACTACATACTTTATACTATTAGTTCATTTTAATATACTTTAAATGAACAGTATCCTTTCAGTTGAGCATACTAGCACTTCACCTGTCTACCGGCAGTTGATGCTGTCCTAGACATCATACGACTTCGGGTGTGTTCGTAAATTCAATCTGGAGGACCTGGGCATTCGTCGCTCTCGGAGCGTTCAGAGCGCACACTGGGTGCTTTGGCGGAGGTGTAGGGTTGATCCAAGCATTCTGACCTCACAACGGCAGTCAAGCACCCAAGCCAACTGGCTAACGTTGGCTAGCTTGCAAACTACTTCCAAACACAATTGAGAGAACACCTCACTTTGACCATTTTACTCGCCCTAACAGAGCTTGTTAGGCTGTTTTCATGTTATCCAGAGCATTGGTGAGCAGGTTATATTCAATGGTGTTGAGCGTTCATAAATTCAACAGTTATTCTGGCACACTCAGACGAGAGTGTTCTGAAATCGGAGTAGATAGCCAGAGCGAATTAACAATGTCCATTGAGAACGCACAACGACTATACCACTTAGCTTTAAGAATGACGTGAATAATCAAGTCAATAAACATTGGGTAGTTAGTTAGATAGCATATAGATAATATACTGGCACGTTCGATGTATTAGTAACCAACTAACATTACTTTAGGTAGCTAGCTAACATACCGGTACATACTGCATACCGGTAGCATAATGCAATGCTATGCCGTTTGGCCTTTTCGAGTTTTTCCTAGCCACCGTGCTTCTACACCTGCATTGCTTGCTGTTTGGGGTTTTAGGCTGGGTTTCTGTACAGCACTTTGAGACGTCAGCTGATGTACGAAGGGCTTTATAAATACATTTGATTTGATTTGATGATAAGGATAGCGTAGCTAACAAATTGTGGGCCAACGTAACTTATTTGAAAAGTCATTACTTTATTACATTGCTCAACATTTTCTTAACATTTGTCATAATAAGTTAAAATAATGAATTTGTATCCGCTCTCGTCGGACTTCGGCTGCATATTTCCGCCATTTACTTCAAATCTGAAAATGTTGGGAAGTCACGATCATTTTCAGAAGAATTGCATTATGGGCCCTAAAAGCACGGAAATAGTGTCCAATGCTTGTATACATTATACACTACCGTTCAAAAGTTTGGGGTCCTTGTATTTGAAAGAAAAGCATATTTTTTTGTCCATTAAAATAACATCAAATTGATCAAAAATACAGTGTGGACATTGTTAATGTTGTAAATGACTATTGTACCTGGAAACTGCAGATTATTTAGGCATACAGAGGCCCATTATCAGCAGCCATCTCTCCTGTGTTCCAATGGCACGTTAGCTAATCCAAGGCAAATTGTTGGATTAGTTAGCTAATCCAGCTGAAAACTGTGGGAGATTTGTACAGGATAAACGGGATCTTGAAGAAGGAAGGCTATCACTCCATTTTGTAACGCCATGTTATACCCTGTGGACGGCACTTATTTGGAGCCAATTTCCTCCTACAACAGGACAATGACCCAAAGCACAGCTCCAAACTATGCAATAACTATTTAGGGAAGAAGCAGTCAGCTGGTATTCTGTCTATAATGGAGTAGCCAGCACAGTCACCGGATCTCAAAGCTATTGAGCTGTTGTGGGAGCAGCTTGACCGTATGGTACGTAAGAAGTGCCCATCAAGCCAATCCAACTTGTTGGAGGTGCTATAGGAAGCATGGGGTGAAATCTCTTCAGATTACCTCAACAAATTGACAACGAGAATGTTAAATGTCTGCAAGGCTGGAATTACTGCAAATGGAGGATTCTTTGACGAAAGCAAAGCTTGAAGGACACAATTATTATTTAAATTAAAAATCATTATTTATAACCTTGTCAGCGTCTTGACTATATTTCCTATTAATTTTCCAATCATGTCATGTATGTTTTCATGGAAAACAAGGACATTTCTAAGTGACCCCAAACTTTTGAACGGTAGTGTATTTTGGAGAATTTAGTATGATATCCGGGAACTTTTGGCATACTAACAATATCTATACTAGGACCAATAAACATCATACATACTCAATTTATGTCATAAATAGTACCGTTAGTATGAGTATTCGAACACAGCTTTGATGTTTTTTTACTGTTGTATTAGTCATGACTGTAGCCTATGACATTTCATAAACCGTAGTATCAATCCACAATGGACTAGGATGAGTATATTCTGTGCCCCCAGCTGAATTGGAGTTGATGACAATGCAAAGACAGAACTTGAAACTACGGCATGCAGTATTAAGCCACGAAACGAGTTGCAAAATGCATCATACCAATTGTATTTCTATATTTTGAAAGTTATATATCTTAAACTTGATTACTGACATAATGAAACAAATACCAAAATATATATTTTGTTGCGTGGAGTTTTTAAACAACTTCAATTCAAACATTATGGGTTCAAATACACATATACACTGAGTACAAAACATTAGGAACTTTCCATGACAGACTGACCAGCTGAATCCAGGTGAAACCTATGATCCCTTATTGATGTCACTTGTTAAATCCACTTCAATCAGTCTAGAGACGAAGGGGAGGAGATCACGTTGCAAAGCACCATACTGTGACACATTTTAGAAATATTCAAATAAGGCTTTAGACATTTATAACTCAAAGGAAGTAAACTGAAAGAGAAATGTACTCTTCTGGAGTTGACTGTTTATTCAAAACAACACGAAAAGTCTAAAATGGCAATTGGAGTTACATTTAAGAAACTCTCTGAGTTGGATTTTACTCCATTTAGTGAAGTTTTAACCCCAAAAATATCAACACCATGACCAGAGTAGTTTTAACACAAAATGGGGGTGGGACCATATAAACTCCATTACATTTGACTCCATACGAGTTTAATTAACTCTTGCGATTTTACTGTGTAGTCATAAAAGTTAGCCTCTTTCCTTTCACATGGACAGTTATGATCGGGATTTATAGGCTACGGTCTTCATAGGCTAACATTTTGTTATGTTTTCGAAAGAGCAGGCTTACATGTGCCCTTAAAACTGGGCTCAAGGGAGTGGTGCAGGCAGAGGACTCTTTCTTAGTGACACCATGAGTGAGACCAGCTGCTGTGTTTTTCAGATCCAGGTCAAATCATTGGTTTGTTTTTTTAGCTCTGACAGAGGTAGAAAGCTGTTACAAACATTCTGGTGGCCTGTATTCACTGTATACGACACATACTTTAAAAAAAAAAGCTTTAATTTGTATCTGTGCTACTTTAACAGAAGTCAATAGGTCACACACAACAATTCAGAAATAAAACCAAGCAAAGGCTGGTCTCACGTGCAACAGAGAGCTCCTACTTTTAAGTAGGCCGTTTATGTCTGGTTTTATTTTAGGCACATTTTCCTTGCCAAGTGTAAATGGTGTTGACTTACAAAGGGATGCATTTATTTCAGTATGCAGAATGCCTTTGACAAAGTGAACAAACTCGGCTCCTGAGTCTATATTTAGGGAAAACACATATTTAGTGTGTTATTATGGAATCAGATACAAGAGACTCTGGCATATCAACATGGACAAACAAGAGACTGTCCAGATTATTATAGTTCAGGCCTTCACAGAGAATCTTGGAATCTATGATTACAGTCTCTTGCCTGTTTAGAATGTTGGAATCTATGATTACAGTTGCTTGTCTGTTTAGAATGTTGGAATCTATGATTACAGTTGCTTGTCTGTTTAGAATATTGGTGATGAGCTTGTTACTTGCTGAGGTCACGTTCAGGAGCCATTAAAAACAAATCACATTGTAGTTGAGCCTGGCGACAGCACTGTTTCTGACTTCAACAACTGACTTAATCCCTGAGACAACTGATCCTTCACCTATATAAACAGACGGCAAGGCCCTGCAGTTCATTCAGGCTGAGAAGATGTTCTATGAGGTTGCTCTGATCGAGCTCACTGCTGTTCAGGGGAGCACAGGCAAGTACATCTAGATCTATACCATGGGAGCATTAAGGGGGTATTATCACTCTAACTTGGTGATTAGGGAGTGTCGTAATGGTACCCAAGGAAATGCATTTGCCAGAAGCCAACTTTGCGGTATACAGTATGACATACAGAGTGTGTGTGTGTGGGGGGGGGGGGGGGGGGTTACCTGCTTTTTGTTATATACAAATCTGAATTGATACCAGTGAGCAATGTGTGATTCTGTACAATAGAGAAACAAACCTCCACCAGAGAGCCTGGTGTATTCCTTACAGCCCAACAAGCACCATGTGATTCATTTAACCTCGGTCCATCTTTATTTGCTGTTAACATAGCATAGCTCTGAGACAGTGTTCACCTAAAGTGTCCTGTCATCGGTCACCTGCTGCCTCTCCTCTGCAGACGTCTGCATTCATCTCTGTCTTTCTGTCTGTCTCTCTGTCTGTCTGTCGGGAGGCTACTCTCTGTATCTCTTTCTCTGTCTGTCTGACAGGAGGCTGCTCTTAGTTTGTCTGCCTAGAGGCTGTTCTCTATCTGTCTGCCGGGAGGCTGCTATCTGTCTGTGTGCCCGGGAGGCTGCTGTCTGTCTGCCGGGAGGCTACTCTCTGTCTGTCTGCCTAGAGGCTGCTATCTGTCTGTGTGCCCGGGAGACTGCTGTCTGTCTGCCGGGAGGCTGCTCTCTGTTTGTCTGCTGGGAGGCTGCTGTCTGTCTGCCGGGAGGCTGCTGATGCTGCAGCAGCTCAGTGTTGCGTGGGCCGGAGGTAGCAGGAGTTATGAGACAGACAGGGAAGACTAATGGCCATGCTACGCATTATCTCATAAAGAGTTGTGTGGCGCCATGGAATACTGAGGCCCCTGATTCAGCACTGTGCCTGCTCTCTGCTTCTGGCATCACAATCATTCCACCAACCTTCTGTCTCTCTCTCTCTTCAATCTCCTGTTCAAACCTTTGCCCATTTCCACATTCTCTCATTGTCCGTCAAAGATATTGGACCTACCCTATTTCCTATTCTTTCTTTTACCTCATCCTGTTCAAAGTTTCCGTCTGCTTATTGCCATTTCTGAACCACTTTACTTTTCCTTTTACCTCTCTGTAACATTAGGCTGTAAACGTTTCTATGTAGGCTAATCTCCACTTCCAACAGGGTCAGGTCAGTTGTGTATTTGCCTGTGTAAGCTGGTAGCTGTGTCACTGCTCTTGTGGGCGTGGTGAGTGTTTTGTTTTGACTCACAGTATCTTCTCCCTGCCCTCTTACCTCTGCTCCTCTGCTCACTATCCTGTTGGCTCCACTGTACCCTGCTGTTCAAACTCCATTCTCATCTCCACACTGCCAGCCCTGCCAGAGACCACGTCGCCAGCCTTTTGGATTCTGTTTACTTGCTGTGGAGAGAGGCAGAGACAGAGCGAGAGGGAGTTAGGGGGATAGAAAGAGAGAGAGGGATAGAGCGTGAGAAAGAGAAGGATAGAGACAGACATTAGCGGGCAGCTGACTGCGTCTGATTACATGACCTGTGTGTGTGTAACAGGCCCCCAGGAGGAGGCTTTGCTGGGCTCGGCGGGGACAGGATGGGCATCCTCAGAGGAGCTATCGGATCAGGCCTCCCAGGCACAGCACCTGGAGCAGCTAGCCCAGCTCTGCATCGTGAGTAAAAGGTGCGTAGAGATGAATAACGTGAAAGGCTGTTTCCGCTGTGTGTTACAATACTGTATGTAATTAAAAACAGGCTAATTTATTATGTGTTCTGTGTGTCTAAAGGCTCTCTGGGCCCAGTGAACAAGTAGAACACAAAATGTCCTCACTTGCAATAAGGACAGTGTTGCTTAGTACTGTTGGTTTTCCTCTCATAAAAAAATATGTGTAGCTGTTTCTGTTCTGCTGACCTTTCTGTACTTTTGTTGGTCTATACTGGGTTTCAAGTAAGGACGGGATGAACAAGTATAGAATTATCTTGTTAAAATGCCTGTTATACACTGAGTGTACAAAACATTAGGAACTGCATTTTTTATATTGATAATTCAATCTTTAATATAATTGTTTTTATTTTTTATATCGCTAATTACATTTTTAATATCAATAATGTAATTGTGTATATGAATAATTGTCCAATTCTGCATATATTAGTATACACCAGTGGTGGAAAAGTACCCAATTGACATACTTGAGTAAAAGTAAAGATACCTTAATAGAAAATGACTTAAGTAAAAGTCACCCAGTAAAATAATACTTGAGTAAAAGTCTAAAAGTATTTGGTTTTAAATATACTTAAGTATCAAAAGTAAGAGTAAAAGTATGAATAATAAAATAAATCTTATATTAAGCGAACTAGACGGCACAATTTTCTTGTTTTTTTAATTTACGGATAGCCAGGGGCACACACCAACACTCAGATATCATTTAAAAACTAAGCATTTGTGTTTAGTGAGTCCGCCAGACCATAGGCAATACGGATGACCAGGGATGTTTTCTTGATAATTGTGTAAATTGGACCCTTTCTGTCCTGCTATGCATTCAAAACGTAACGAGTACATTTGGGTTTCAGGGAAAACATATGGAGTAAAAAGTACATTATTTTTTTTAGGAATGTGGTGAACTCAAAGTAAAAGTTGTCAAAAATACAAATAGTAAAGTGAAGTACAGATACCCAAAAAAACTACTTAAGTAGTACTTTCAAGTATTTATGATTAAGTACTTTACACCACTGGTATAAACTGAGTGTACAAAACATTAACAACACCTGCTCTTTCCATCACATACACTGACCAGGTGAAACCAGGTGAAAGCTATAATCCCTTATTGATGTCATCTATTAAATCCACTTAATCAAAGTCGATGAAGGGGATGAGACAGGTTCAAGAAGGATTATTAAGCCCTGAATCAACTGAGACATGGATTGTATGTGTGTGCCATTCAGAGGCTGATTTAAGTGCTTTTCTACAGGGTATGGTAATAGGTTCCAGGTGCACCGGTTTGAGTCTGTCAAGAATGGTTGCTGCTGGGATGTTCACGCTCAACTGTTTACTGTGTGTCCGCGTTCCAAAGGAAAATAAGCCAACTTGACACAACTGTGGGAAGCTTTGGAGTCAATATGGGCCAGCATCCCTGTGGAGCGCTTTGGACACCTTGCAGTGTCCATGCCCTGACGAATTGAGGCTGTTCTGAGGGCAAAAGAGGGTGCAACTCAATATTAGGAAGGTGCTTCTAATGTTTTGTCCACTCAGTATAGATGGTATAATATACAGTATTGACCAGGGGTATTCAACTATTACTAGGTCAGGAACCTGCTGGTTTCCTGTTATACCTGATAATTGCACCCACCTGGTGTCCCAGGTCTAAATCAGTCCCTGATTAGAGGGGAACAATGAAAACATGCAGTTGGAACAATAAATAAATGCAGTGGAACTGGCTTCAGGGTCCAGAGTTGAGTTTGAGGGGTATAGAGGCAAAAAAAAGGCTGTAGTTATATTTATGCTGTGTATTTTGATACTCAGTCTAGCTCTTTTTACTTTGCAAAGGCTGTATATGAGAGTACAATATCTTTAAAAGGTGATTAACAGTGATATTACCGTCTCACAGAGACATTGTTTGCATTGTTTAAATATAACATTTCTGAACTGTCTATGTGGTGGAACAGTCTCCAAGATGGTTAGCTTTTCTTTTCTTATTTCTAACAGAAATGTACCGTATTTAAACCGTAGATTGTCTCACATCTTCAGTTGATTGAACTCAGGAACACATTGCCCCCCCCCCCCTGATTGTTAGTGAAAGACGGATGATATCTTTATAGTGCTTTGAACATCATCAGGATGGATATTTCCTCATCCAATAAACAAGTGCAGGAATAAGTGTTTGCATCCGTGGTCCCCATGCAAAAACCACCTGGTTGATTTCACTTGAGGAGTTGGAGAAAAGGGCCACCATCTCTAATGTTACCAGAACACAGGGATCTGGTCCTTGATGCAGGGGTACTCTGTTAGGCCACAAAGACACCATCTCTAATGTTAACAGAACACAGGGATCTGGTCCTTGATGCAGGGGTACTCTGTTAGGCCACAAAGACACCATCTCTAATGTTACCAGAACACAGGGATCTGGTCCTTGATGCAGGGGTACTCTGTTAGGCCACAAAGACACCATCTCTAGTGTTACCAGAACACATGGATCTGGTCCTTGATGCAGGGGTACTCTGTTAGGCCACAAAGACACCATCTCTAATGTTACCAGAACACAGGGATCTGGTCCTTGATGCAGGGGTACTCTGTTAGGCCACAAAGACACCATCTCTAGTGTTACCAGAACACATGGATCTGGTCCTTGATGCAGGGGTACTCTGTTAGGCCACAAAGACACCATCTCTAATGTTACCAAAACACAGGGATCTGGTCCTTGATGCAGGGGTACTCTGTTAGGCCACAAAGACACCATCTCTAATGTTACCAGAACACAGGGATCTGGTCCTTGATGCAGGGGTACTCTGTTAGGCCACAAAGACACCATCTCTAGTGTTACCAGAACACAGGGATCTGGTCCTTGATGCAGGGGTACTCTGTTAGGCCACAAAGACACCATCTCTAATGTTACCAGAACACAGGGATCTGGTCCTTGATGCAGGGGAACTCTGTTAGGCCACAAAGACACCATCTCTAGTGTTACCAGAACACAGGGATCTGGTCCTTGATGCAGGGGTACTCTGTTAGGCCACAAAGACACCATCTCTAATGTTACCAGAACACAGGGATCTGGTCCTTGATGCAGGGGTACTCTGTTAGGCCACAAAGACACCATCTCTAGTGTTACCAGAACACAGGGATCTGGTCCTTGATGCAGGGGTACTCTGTTAGGCCACAAAGACACCATCTCTAATGTTACCAAAACACAGGGATCTGGTCCTTGATGCAGGGGTACTCTGTTAGGCCACAAAGACAGTAACATCAACATTTATTTGTCCATGTTGTCATTGGTTGGAAGATTAAAGCATTAAGCCTGATTGTCTTGAGAGGGTGGAAGGGGGGAACAGGTGCATAGGGAGAGGGGTGTGATGGTTGGATAAGGTGAGGAAGCTGGTTCATCTTGAATGAGATTGTAGAGATTGTCTATGGCTGTACCCAGGGTCTTGGGTTTCTGGGCAAACAATGACAAGCACTAGTTGGTTTCTGCTGTTTGACCTCATTCTTGTACAATACTTTTGGTTTTGGGTCTCCAGCACAATGGTCTCATAGACTAGACGTAACATAGTACATGTACATTTAAATATATGTTTTGATTGGTATGGTTACATACTGGTTACTGAAGGCAAAAACTAAAGTGGGTGGATTGGTCGGCGTATAACCCAAAGGTTGCGAGTTCGAATCTCATCAGGGACAATTTTAGCATTTTAGCTAATTAGTAACGGTTTTAGTACTTACTACTTTTTAGCTACGTTGCAAGTACTTGTTACTTAATGTAGCCGATGTGAAATGGCTAGCTAGTTAGCGGTGGTGCGCCAGGGTCCCTGGTTCGAGCCCGGGTATGGGCGAGGGGACAGACTAAAGTTATACTGTTACATTAACACTTAACCCTATTAGCTAACCCTACCCGTAAACCTAAACTTAACCCTTTAACCTAACTCCTAAACTTAACCCTAACTTCAACCCTAACCCCTAACCCTAACCCCTAGACTAGCTAACTTCAGCCACCTAGCTAGAATTTGTGATCTAATAAGAGATAACTGAACTTCTTTTGGACTAATATAACATGCTGTTGTAGTCGCCAGCCCCCATCTTCTCTTGTGGTGCTTCCTGAATCTTTCAACGCTGTGGCAGGAAGTCCTTCGGCCGTTGAAGGGCTTCTCTGTACTTTGGCGATAGGATGTCCTCAAAGGACATTCTAAACAGTGCAAAAGGACACCTGGCCATTACTAATTGAAGGGAATAATGGTTGTGGAACAGCGATCCTGAAATCTGCCACACTAAACGGGACTTGCTCTCATCTATGGCCACACATGAGGGTGATGAATGACCTTGCGGGGTGTTACCCACGGGCAGATACAGATACAGAGAGCGCAGCAGAGTTGGAATCTGTAATGCCATGCTATGCCCACCTAACTCTGTTCCAGAGGGGGATAGCCATGGAAGGGTGCAGAGTAAACCAACCTGTGGGGGCCATGGCATTTGTAATTCACACTGGAACCAGGAGGAGGGCAGCAGTTGGCAGGCCCTGGACGTTTCCACTGGCTTCATAAGGTTGGGTCTCTGGCCCTGAGCCCACAGCCCTATCGGCCCAGCCTCGTTGCTCCAAATCTAATCACAGCTCAGCCCACGTGTGTTTGTATTTGTCATGCTGCTCTGCTTCAAACACCGACATCGATCCTCACACCTGACAATGCAGCACGTCCCACTAAGCTTGATTAAGGTCAGCCATTGTTGTGCTCCCTGAAAGGACTTATTTATGGGATTAAATTAACCAAGGATGCCAGACAATATATATTTCAGCCCGAATCCAAGCCCAGGTTGATTCTTTGGAATGACATGAACTGCTTTTTCTAGTTCAAGTGTTGAGCATACTGATACAAAAATAATCTAATGATACTACTGATACAAACTACTACTGATACAAAAATAATCCATAAAATGTTACTTAACTATGTGTTCCTGTCCTTTGTCTTTCAGACCTCATCTTGCTTTAGAGTACAGTGGGAAAGCCACTAAGATCCATCAGAGGGCCTTTGGCAACGACCACCCCATCACAGACAGGAGTCTGGAGCTGCTGGCCACCGTCTACGCAGAGATCGGCAAGACAGAATACTCAGGTAAAAGCCATAGACATGCTGAGTAAAGACATAAAAGCCATAGACTTATTGAAATGGTCATGAGTGTGGCTGAGTGTGACAGCATGTACTGTACTGTCAGTATGACAGACAAGCCTTCCTTACAGCACGCAGGCAGACGAAGACTTTTATATTTGATAGTTTGTGGTTAAAAATGCACACTGTACACTGAGAGGTGATGTAGTGGAGACCTTGTCACCACGTTAACACAAAGCACTCTCCAGTGGCATGACAAACCCAAGAACAACCACCTTGCCTCAGCTCACACACCGCACTGTAAGTGGCATAGAATTCCAATGAACCTTCGTACTCTACGATGTCAGCTCAAGGAAATGTTCAATTAAATAACACACTCACTGTGCTGTTGGACATCAAAGTGGTTTTATATAGAGCTGAACATAAAATACTTTGACAGTTTGAGGCCACTGTAATGTTGTGCTCATGCTTCACTTGCATGAAGAGGAAGATGCATTTTCTATTATTTCCCAAAGTTGACATTTTTAGGGAAGAGAGGTCTGCATTGGGTAAAATGTGCCCTAGATGTTAAGATCAACTGTTGAGTCAGCTTTCACAGACTCGGAGGCTCAGTAAAGCAGGTTATTTAGAACCTGGGTTGCTAAGACAACAGTTCACATTGTACGTTGTCATTAATTCCGGTTGACCTTCTTGGCCATATCCTAGGTAAAATAGATTTGTAAATAAATACAGAGAACAGCTGAAGCAAGAACACAGTTTGTCTTTGCAATGTAATCCAGGTCACTGTCAGGGTACCCGTTTCATCCAAATGACTCTGTTTTCTCTCTGTGTAACCTTAACTTAGTTTCATACACAAAGTGTGATTTCTCTGTGACTTAAAATCGCTGTCATGGAGTTGTCATTATGGGTGTGTGCTGCACGCCTCCTATAAATTCCTTTATTGATAGTTGGGCCGTCTACATGTTGCTTATTCATTATATTGCACAGCTATCATAAGCCATTGCTAGTGTATTGCTTTGTAACTGTGTACATGGCCATGATGGAGTCAACACAGAAATGTTTGTTTTGTATTTTGAACTTTCATCGTCAGCTCTATCTACCCAGTATTTGTCTGCATGTTTACTTGTACCTTGACTCCAGGTTCCATTGACAGTTAGAGACTAATGTTGACTCATGGTTAACTCCTTAGACTCCCTGGACCAGTGTGTGTCAGTGCTGTCCAAGAGGTTTGCTGCTGCCGAGTCCTTCAGAGACAAACTCAACAACGGTCTTCCCCATTCCCACTCCCATTCCCATCGGGAGAAACACTCCGAGGTCTGGCACAGGAAAGACCCCAGTCCACAGGATGACACACCCAAACCGAAGGTGACACTCTTTTGTTAAGAATACCTTTTTTTTCCCAGTCAATGTACTTAAAACTGGTGTCCATTGTGTCCTCACTTCTAATGATATCTCACCCTCTCCTCAGGTCACCAACGGTAAAATCCCTACGTCCATACTGAAGAGGTCTGGCTCAGGATCAGACTCGGAGCCCAGCCACAGATGGAAAGGCGAGCGACGGGTCCGGTTCCGGGAGCCTGAGACCACTGTGCATGGTGAGAGAGACACAGCAGGATAAGAGATCAAATACCAAACATAGGGAGGCCATGAGGACAAGACCTGTCCTAGCTTTGAAAGTCTGGGCCCATTCAGTGCATGTAACGAGCCGAGGGGAGATAAAGCGTGTGTGTCAGACTATAGCTGATGGAGAGGGTTACCTTCTGGTGCATTCTCACCTCTACCCAATCACTCTGACTTCTTTACTGCACTCGGAGGCCCTGGTCTGCAGAAACAAGAAACACATTTATCATTGGACTGACTCAGCTCTATTCCACTGGGTTTGGGGAGTTAAACACTCACTATATCAAAATGTATAAAGCAATTCTTAGTAATACATTGGTGAGATATACTGCTAAATCTACTGTTCTCCTCATTCTCTATGGGGCAATGTACCTCACAAAGGGGTCTGCATTGTTATGGCGTAGCTGTAAAAGAAAATGAACAAGATACAGTAAAATCCTGTGATTAGATCGTAAAACACTGTCCCTTGAGGATACTGTAGTATTTAATGCAATGCTGAATTTAGAAAAAGAACAAACATGTTCAAGTGATTTACACTTCATGATGAATTATGCAAATGAGTTAGCATACAATCTGTGACACAGAGATAGCTAATTACGTGCAGCCATCCATTGTAGCTGTATGCCACCAGGCATGTGTGTACTGTGGCTGCAGCTAGATGTCTAGGTGCAATGTGAAGCTGTTATTTACTTGTTTATTATCTATCGATTTCGCAGACATTCCATACTATGACTGTTTAGTTGGTAAGTCTGTCTGAGAGTGGTCCCAATTATTAACGTACTAAGAGCATGAAGCAAGTGTCACCCTTACTGACTGGTCATTACTGACTTGTTATAGTAAACCCGTTTATGGAATACTGTTGTGTGGTGATTCATGTCAAAATATGCCATCATAGATATTTTAATATTGTACTGTGATGCATGGGTTTTCCTCCCTCCAGTGAGTTCGTTTTGCATGGCCCGTTTGCAGATTAAGTGAAATCTTCACCCACCGGGGCACCGGGCCATGCAAAATGAACTGGCCCATTTGTTTCCACTGTTGATATTGCATATTCCAGTCCAGTATCTGGTGTATGGAACATTTTATACAGTTAACAAAGAGCCATAACCAAAAACACAAAAAAAGCAGGCCTCTAGCTACAATGGGTGGAGAAAATTAATTTTGGAATCAGGAAGATGCCATGCCCCTCACACCTGAGCGGGCGGACTGGATGAGCCATTGCAATTCAAAAATCATTCAACAGTTTGTTGTTGGTCTCTTTTGGTTCACAGCCTATGACACGTCACCGCCACGCCCCCACCTGGCCCTGTTCACCTGCTTGTTCCTGCTGATGTCACTGCTGGGCGTGGTCATGTACAGCACGGACCGCCGGCGCCCACAGCGTGTGTGTGAGGAGCTGGAGGCCTCGCTGGCTGTCTATCTGATACACATGAAACAGCTACTGTGGGGCTGCTGGATCTGGCTAACCATGCAGTGACTGGGAGCCACCGAAGGGGGAGACATTAGCAGTGAATTCACTCTCTTCCTCACTACATGTCCCTTAAGGTGTCCTTACCCAGCTTGGTCCACGAGCACACCTCAGTCATACACACTGACTATCTAGCTATGGTGTTGAGATGTGCACCCCTACTGCTAAGCTCACACCCATATATGGAGAAATGTGTCATCTCAGAGATGCAGTACGTATCCTCCACGCCTGTACACTGGTGGTGGGTATGCAGCCATGTTTGTTTTATCGATAAGACGTTTTGCACATCAGCAATGTTGACGCTCACTGATTATGCTCACTTAATTGCTACAATCATTTACATTTTCCATTCTTGACAAAATCTATTGTATGTGAGTAAATGTTTAATGGATTGCAAAATCAATTGTATTTATTTTATTACAGTACGTAATTTTGTGTACTTAAAAGATTACTACAGATATGAATGTGTATATACCGTATAGTAAGGATTATCACAATATTACGCCTTGTTATTGCACATAATTGAATGTAGAAAATGTGAAAACTGCTTTAAATTGGCAAAAGAAAAACAACACCCTTACTGTCTAAAATAAGGATTATGGATTGAGTCAAGCACAATGTGAACACCTTTTAAAAAGGATTTCTGAAACCGACACAGGACTGCTTCAATTCACAGTGCCAGGTTGATCTAGCAAATTGATTGACAAAGCCATCTTTCTTTTACAGCATAAGAACTGTAGTCTGACCATTTTTAGGTCAGATAAATGTTGTGATCCCAGTTGGACAAAGATGACAACTTCAGCACAATAATATGAACGCTCTCTTTCCTGGGAATGTACTCAAATTCAATGAGTGATTATGACAGTGTACCTCTTGGTAAATGCTAAAATGCCACAAGTAATATCCTCTATCCTCTAAATGTTATTTATTTCTTATATACTGCATATCTGCATCTACTCAAATATCCAATACTTTTGTTTTCTTTACACATTTTGAAAGGGCTTTTGTTGCATTTCTATTTTTTGATTGATCCGATATTCAGGTTTTAATCTTCATGTCAAATGCTTTAAAAGCTGTGGATTATTTGGGGATTGAAACATACTTTAAATTAGAGCAAATGTTTATGATGCAAAGTAAATAAAAGGTATGTACATTAACTGTACGGTCCAATGATCTAGGGTAAGATGTAGCAACATTGTGACACTAATTGAAGCATCACTGTGGGACCTTCATTAACTGGCACCATTCAAATATAGAGCATTTAGAAATTGAGTCTCTTCTTTACAGGTGTTGAGCTTTAAAGGGCAATGTGATGCTTATCAAATACATGTCAATCTGAGCAATAAAACACAAGACATTGTTTCCAATAATACATATTCTTTATACAGCTTTCAGGGAACACAACTATAGGAAAGAGTCAGTGTTGGAAGAAATCTGAGCAATACGATGCAACCAATGTCTGAATGGAAGAGACACTGAGACTGAAGGTTTTCTCTGCACTCTCAAGCAGAACTACTGTCATTAGCAGCACAAATACCTAGCAAGTAAACATGGCCTGTATCTGCACATTTTGGTTAGTAGCTGCATTTCACTGCTGACAATCTGTATGTGGTCACTTTGAAAGAAGTGCCTTTTAGAAGGATTTCTTAGTTTCTATCTTTTTTTATTTAATTGAATAATTTGAAATAAAACTGTCATTGCATACCAAAGTCAGTGAGGGTGGTGACTAGCTTTTTAAAGTCTAACATGCTTTTGAATTTGTGTGTTCGCGTGTGTGCGTTGGCGTGAGAGCGAGAGCATGCATGTGTGCAATAAAATGATGATCCATCTTTCCACGCCGCAGGCTACATTTCCTCACGCACAACAACACAGAACTAGCCTTGGATAATGTGTCATCTCGTCTATGTTACAGGCTTCTCACTCACTGTCAAAACTTCTTTTTTTTTTGCGTCAAGATTGTGTTAAATAACAAAGGAGGGGCCAGCCTGAGCTTTTATGATTATCAGGATGAACAGAATGACTGATTTAGCTACTTATGTGATTTTCAGGCATTTCATCCTGAGATATGTTCCAGTCAGTTCTAACAAAGTACACTTTTCATTTTTTTTAAAATACTGTTTGGTAATTGTAGATACTGCATAACAGACAGAAAATCATATGTCATACTCTGTTGCTGCATGCATGCAAAGAATTTACACATTACTGAAAGCCTATCATGAATGTATTCGACTGTTACAAAATAATATATTGCCCAACACAAAAAAATGTCAGCCTGCTCACACTGTCTATATTCACACAGTACATGCAAAAAATGAAAACAAAGAAAATATGATCCATTTGAACCATTCTTTAACCACCTTGTGTGAGTCACCATCTATGTGCAGCTAAATGGAAATCACGGTAAAAACGAGTCTCAGTGCACCATTTCTATCCTCATTAAATGACCTTGATTTTCTGAGCTCATTTACGCTCCAGTGTGTGCCTTGAAGGGGAAGACATGTCAGCAGTAACTCATTATCAAATACAAATATAGCAAGTGGACAAATGGATTGAATCAGCTCCACAATACAGCCGGAATCTCTTTACCCTACAGCGCTTTACAGTCATGAGCAGCGTTTTCAAGGGGAAAATCAGGAAACGTATGAGGAGGAGTATGTCCAAGCAAGACATTATTATGCACTCTAAAAACAGTTAATGGATTTCACTTGATTGAAAATTGCACTGAGTGTACAAAACATTAAGAACACCTGCTCTTACCAGGTGAATCCAGGTGAAAGCTATGACCCCTTATTGATTGATGTCACCAAATCCACTTCAATCAGTGTAGATGAAGGGGGGGGGGGGTATAGGTTAAAAAAGGATGTTTAAGCTTTGAGACAACCGAGACATGGATTGTGTTTGTGTGCCATTCAGAGGGAGGGTGAATGGACAAGACAAAAGATTTAAGTGCAGTATGGTAGTAGGTCTCAGGCGCACCGGTTTGTATCAAGAACTGCAAAGCCGCTGATTTTTTCACACTCAACAGTTTCTTGTGTGTATCAAGAATGGTCCACCATCAAATGGACATCCAACCAACTTAACACAACCGTGGGAAGCATTGGAGTTAACATGGGCCAGCATCCATGTGGAACGCTTTTGACACCTTGTAGAGTCCATGCCCCAACGAATTGAGGCTGTCTGAGGGCAAAAAGGGGTGAAACTCAATATTAGGAAGGTGTTCCTAATCTTTTGTACACTCAGTGTAGATTGACAGGGGCTGGCAGTTGGGGTAGGATAGGAGGATATGTGTCAGTAATGTGCACGTGCCCTCTGGGTGTTAGATCATGCCACTCTTCAACTGGTTGCCATCGGAGCCCCGGTGGGACGAGTGTCCAAGCAGCAGCTCCTTCTCGTGGATCAGACTGTCCAGAAGGTCCTCCTGGCGGTAGTTGTGGTAGACCTTGAGGAAGGCCATGACCGTGATGCCCAGCCACGTCAGCCATGCTGCCCACAGACCAAACTGCACAGCAGAGACGGGGAGGCAGGGGGGGACGTTTAACAGACATTACATAGCCTCACAGATTTAAACAAGGGCTAGGGGTTTCCAAGTTCATTGCACATGTTTTAATAAGTCTGAGATATCAACACAGTGTATGACAATATACAACCGCCTGACCCTTACCTGGGCAATGGCAAACTGGTCATAGAACGAGGAGTTGTCCAATCCTAACTCCAGATCGGTGTCCTGCATGTCCTCACAGCTGAGATACAAGACAAAGTTAGCTTAGGAAAATAACTCTCCGGACTGTCCAAGAGCCATAAGATGGGGTCATGAGCCTCACCTGCTGGGCATGCCCCCGCCCTCTGTGATGGTGTCACACCACAAGTTGAAGCCCACACTAATGATGGTGCTGGAGAGGAACACTGTGAACACCATCAAGGAGCTGATCAACAGATTCAGGAAGGCATTGAACAGGGAACTGCACTCACAGAGACAGAGTGAAAGAGCAAGAGAGAAAGTGAGAGAGAGAATGTAAGACAGGTTCAATAATGTAATTGTTCTATCATTACCATCCCTGGCTCATTTGCCTAATGTTGTATGTATTGGACTTGATTAGATGATAATTCATTTAACTGTGACTATGTTGCGTTCTAATGGACGATAATGACCAATAGAAGGAGATTGGTGGTGTACCTGTATGCCAATAATTAATTAATTATTAGGTTTAGATACATGTTTTTAAGTGGATGGATAGATTACCCTATCCACCCTATGTCAGAATGAAACAACGACAGACTAATGAAAACCTCTGCATTGCACAGTAGCAAAACGGTTATTATAAAGATTGCAAGCGTCTAATCATTATATAAGGCCTATTAATCAATGCAGTTTTTGTAATTGCACCTCTGTTGAAAGGCAGAAAATTGCATGTCTTCCTTCGGGCTGATTGAACATATTGATTACGGAGCAAAGCAGCAAGATGGGCAGATTTTGCCATAGCAAAAACATACGTTAACATTTTTTGAGGGCTAGATCTGTAGACCTCAGAAAAAGCAATTGAACGTAAGGCTGTAATTAATCAAGAAGGATCACTGATCATTCGGGTGTGGGAGTGGATGGGCATGGACTACTTGAAACACATCTAGTTTCTCTATTTAAATCATTCAGATAGAATAAACACAAAGAAAACCTGCAAATCAAAACACAAGAACCACAAGTGATTTTGACACTCACTCGTCGTGGCCTTTGAAAAGAAACAACAGCAGTCTCCATGACTGCACTGCGGACAGGATGAGAGATGCTATCCCGACAAAAGTGATGAAACTGCAGGAAGACTCCGGTCCCCACTCCTCAACGATAAAGCGCTGCTTTGAGACTGTGATGTTCTCATTCTGCCACATACCACGCGTGAAAAGCAAGCATTTTCCATGAAAATCCTCCGTGTTTTCAGAGAGAGGCACTACGGCAATAAAACCAAAAACAAACGCCAAAAAATAGAGGATGCATTGGGCGAAAATTAAATTATCAAGGGCCATTATTGCGTCTCCTTTCTCTTACTGCGTTCGTTGCATCGGCGACTGCGCAGTAGAGACATTTGAGCGTGGGCGCAGCATCAGCATCATTCGTGCTGGAGCAGCAGGCTCAATGGGACCGATTCAGACAAAGCCTCGTTCACATTAACCATAAGCACTCCTCTACATTGCACCGGTTGTCATTCATTTCAATGTGGACGCCGACAATGGAGTGGAATCGCAACGCCCCCTTGCGGTTGAAGGCTCTGTTGCGAGACGCATACTTGATATTTTTCCAAACTTTGTGTGGTCTTCAGTCCAGCCAGAGGCTGCATTCCAAACACTTAAAAGACCCACCCTCTCTCCTCAGCCCTCAATATAAGTGGACACTTCTGATGACCTATCATGACCTCTGACGAGTTGGTACTTGCAGGGCAAGGGGCGAGGGAAGAATGAATTCATTTTAAATGGACCACTCTTGCCCAGAAATGTATAACTACTTGTTCATCCCACTTGTGTTTTCAGTCATCATGGAACTGTTGTGTGTGTCTTATATTCACTACAGTTAATTATGATTACATTTCATATTTTGGCTAAAAGACAACGCATCCACAGACATCGTATGTTAACCATCCTACTAAAGTTATATCGAAAATTACAATGTATAAGTGTGATGTCAGGGAAAGTAACGTGCACAAGCTAATGTTTCCAAAAGATAACCAAACAAAAACATTACTTTTGATACGTGTTTGAGCCATCCTGTGCATTACTAGTACAATGTCTAACTTATTTACATTCGTTTTTACTTACACGTGTATGTTGACTTCTCCATATTAATGTCGGTTTTAAGTTTTGGCTGACTTTTCTTAGCACATGTACAATCATCGCAAATTAAATTATGGGGTGTTTCAGGCCCCAGAGTGAACATAATTGTACACTCGCAAAAACGAGGGCTGATGGGCTTACATTGTCAACTTCCCTTGCTTGGCTAATAATTTGGACCAACAACAAAGATGCCCGCGGGGATTCTCCCAAGGGCATAAAGCAGAGGTAAATGGATGCAGCCAGAGTCTGGCAAAAACAGGTTACCAAAATCACAGAAGAAGATGGCTTTATGGGATAGCTAGCAAGTTCTAAGCAATAATCCATTCCTTTAAGTGAGTACAAGTCATGTTAAATAACGTTAATACACATTGGCTGCTAAGCTAATTATATTAAATTACTGTTGCCTCCAGTATATGTTAATTGTGATGGTAATGACATTTGTTTTTGATGGTAACTATTAGGTGGAAGTCACTAGCTACAGTGCGGTATCTTCAACCTAGCCTAGCTTTTAGCTAACTGGCTGCTCTGCAAGCAAGCTTGACTTGCTACAAAGTTAAGAGAAACAAGTTGAGGGAAAAGTAACTTAACAAAACATGATTTATTATCAACTGAAACCATATGTTTCTCCTGTCTTGAATGAAAGGTAATATTTTGCCATCTCCAAAAATAAATGCGATCTCTGACGAGAGGCTCTAGTGATGCTACATTTGATGCTCCGAGACATGCATAAAAATCTCGAAAGGCATTCTCTCTATCTACGGAGAATATGTAGACTGGGCCGACAGAGTGTAGCGCAGTGTTGCAATATCGTTTCTCATCATAAAAGAGGTGGCTCCTTGTAGTGGTCCAGCTGGAGTGAACCGTGCGCCAGGCTCCAGGTTTAAAATGCTACTATATGGTCTGCGTTCCATAATGATTAAAATAGGTTATATGTGATTCGTATCGGGAAACTAGGCGTATGTCGTGCTTCACTACTTCAAAGGAGAGCCATTTGAAGGTAAACTTAAATTTTTTATCAAAATGCGTTGTTTGGCAGAAATGCCTTCTGGAACATGTGGAATTTGATGTGCCTTAATAATAAACATGTATGCCATCTGTACATGCGAATAAAAATTACAAGCCTAGTTGGTTTAGCCATGGTCAAAGAAAGGAACCTTCCCGCTAGCCATGAGTGGCTGTGATAATGGATGGGCTGGACATGCCGAGAGATGAGTTCGGATTGGTCTGCCATGTAGCACGCTTTTGTCTATAATATGAGCTGGTCAGTATGTGTAGGTAATCCTTTCTAACGCTGCATTTTTGAAAGATTTCACGTAGTAGAACTGCAAAAGTGTTGGTCTCCACTTTCTGGAGGACCGAGTTTTGAAAACAGTGGAATTAGAGTATGAGTAGCTAAGGAGATGGAGAAAATGCAGGTGTTTGTTTGCAAATGTGAAGAGGGAATCGAAAAGAGAACACACAGAAGGTGATTCTATAAAACACCTGTCTCAGGATTACATCTTCAAATTAAGGGCAATCATGGCATTCGTGACAGAGAGGGAGAAGCGTCCATCCACGGGTAAGATAGTCTAGCTAGCTACATTGTCAGATAATACACATTTCTAATTTTGTCAGAAAGTCATTTTTATTAAAGATAAAGCATACTGTTAGCTATCTAGGTAACGTTAGCTGGCTGGCTCACTAGCTATCATTACGTGTATGATCTATGTAGTAATATTATTCATATCTCAGAGCCATTTGCATTGCTAGTTATAGCCTAATGTTAGCTAGCTAACATTGAACCTGGTTGGTTAGCTACCTGTAGATTCATGCATGGTAGTAACGTTATGATTTGGGATTATGGTTCATTGTTTAGCTAGCTAGCTACATCTAAACAAAAGACTCCACTGTCTATGGAAGTAACCATTTCAATAGAATGTTCTTGATGTCAACTGCGACAACTGTCGATAGACGTAGCTAGTAAATTCTCTCTGGCTATCTACTTCGATTTCAGAGCACTCTCCTCTAAGTGTGCCAGAGTCTGGAAGAATAACTGTGTCTGGAAGAATAACTGATGTATTTACGAACACTCAACACCCGTTGAATATGGCCGGTGTCTGTAAACGTTGGCAAAAAAATGTGTAATTAAATTGTTGCCAGCAGCACAGTTACAGTCTGGATAACATAAAAACAACCTCAGATCTGCTAGGGTGAGTAAAATGGTCAGCGTGAGCTGTTCTCTCATTTGTGTCTGGAAGTAGCTAGCAAGCTACAAACACACCCCTAGTATAAACCAGCTTCTAGTATTGAAATCTTTCCCATTATTCCTTGAATGTAGTGTATGATATACCATTTTCTACATCTGAGTCTCTACTTTTATCCAATTTATAAAACACAATTTCAATTTTTTACATAAGATCGAATCGAGCCGGTCGGACACATATGTCTTAAATAAGTGGTTCCCAAACTGTGAGCCATGCCCCCAAGAGCAAGTCTGGCTATAAACTTAGTACGGCTTTTTATTTTACCTTTATTTAACTAGGCAAGTCAGTTAAGAACAAATTCTTATTTACAATGACTAGGAACAGTGGGTTAACTGCCTGTTCAGGGGCAGAACAACAGATTTGTACCTTGTGAGCTCAGGGGTTTGAACTTGCAACTTTCCAGTTGCTAGTCCAACGCTCTAACCACTAGGCTGCCCTGCCACCCCTTTAAACTTACTCCTGAAAGTTGTAACATTAGAATGCACAAGGAGCAATTTTGAAATTGGGTAGTGCATCATCAGTTCCTCATTTTATACCTTAGAGAGCTACACTATATATACACAAAGTACAGTACCAGTCAAAAGTTTGGACACACCAACTCATTCAAGTAAAAACATTTTTTTTACTACATTCTACATTGCAGAATAATAGTGAAGACATCAAAACTATGAAATAACGAATATGGAATCATTGGTTAACCAACAAAGTGTTCAAAAATATCTACAAATATTTTTGATTTTAGATTCTTCAAAGTAGCCACCCTTTGCTTTGATGAGAGCTTTGCACACTCTTTGCATTTTCTCAACCAGCTTCATGAGGTAGTCACCTGGAATGCTTTTCCAGCAGTCTTGAAGGAGCTCCCACATATGCTGAGCACTTGTTGGCTGCTTTTCCTTTACTCTGCGGTCCAACTCATCCCAAACCATCTCAATTGGGTTGAGGTCGGGTGATTGTGGAGGCCAGGTCATCTTGTGCAGCACTCCATCACTCTCCTTCTTGGCCAAATAGCCCTTACACAGCCTGGAGGTGTGTTGGGTCATTGTCCTGTTGAAAAACAAGTGATGGTCCCACTAAGCGCAAACCAGATGGGATGGCGTATTGCTGCAGAATGCTGTGGTTGCCATGCTGGTTAAGTGTGCCTTGAATACTAAAGCACCACCACACCATCACAACTCCTCCTCAATGCTTCACTTTGGGAACCACACGTGGAGATCATCCGTTCACCTACTAATTTGACTCATCAGACCAAAGGACCGATTTCCACCGGTCTAATGTCCATTGCTCATGTTTCTTGGCCCAAGCAAGTCTCTTCTTATTATTGATGTCCTTTAGTAGTGGTTTCTTTGCAGCAATTTGACTATGAAGGCCTGATTAATGCAGTCTCCTCTGAACAGTTGATGTTGAGATGTGTCTCTTACTTTAACTCTGTGAAGCATTTATGTGGGCTGCAATCTGAGGTGCAGTTTATTGCAAATTTCTGAGGTTGGTAACGTTAATTAACTTATCCTCTGCAGCAGATGTAACTCTGGGTCTTCCTTTCCTGTGGCAGCCACCCTACCTTATGACAACACAACTCGCATTAACACAACTGATTGTCTCAAACGCATTAAGATGGAAAGAAATGCCACAAATTAACTTTGAAATCAAATCAAATCAAAAAACATTTTAATGGTCACATACACATGGTTAGCAGATGTTAATGCGAGTGTAGCAAAATGCTTGTGTTTCTAGTTCTGACTATGCAGTAATATCCAACAAGTAATCTAACAAATTCACAACAACTACCTTATACACACAAGTGTAAAGGGATTAATAAATACATGGGTGAGCGATGGCGTGCGGCATAGGCAAGATGCAGTACAATACAGTATATACATATGAGATGCGTAATGTAGGATATGTAAACATTATTAAAGTGGCGTTATTTAAAGTGACTAGTGATACCTTTATTAAGTCAATTTATTTAAAAGGCCAGAGATTTGAGTCTCTATGTTGGCAGCAGCCTCTCTATGTTAGTTATGGCTGTTTAACAGTCTGATGGCCTTGAGATAGAAGCTGTTTTTCAGTCTCTCGGTCCCAGCTTTGATGCACCTGTATTGACCTCGCCTTCTGGATGATAGCGGGGTGAACAGGCAGTGGCTCGGGTGGTTGTTGTCCTTGATGATCCTTTTGGCCTTCCTGTGACATCGGGTAGTGTGGGTGTCCTGCAGACGGCACTATCCTCTGGAGAGCCTGCAATTGCCGTACCAGGCGGTGATACAGCCCAACAGGATGCTCTCAATTGTGCATCTGTAAAAGTTTGTGAGTGTTTTAGATGAAAAGCCAAATTTCTTCAGCCTCCTGAGGTTGAAGAGGCGCTGTTGCGCCTTCTTCACCACGCTGTCTGTGTGGGTGGACCATTTCAGTTTTTCCGTGATGTGTACACAGAGGAACTTAAAAATGTCCACCTTCTCCACTACTGTCCCGTCGATGTGGATGGGTGTTTCCTGAAGTCCACGATCATCTCCTTTTTTTGACGTTGAGTGAGAGGTTATTTTCCTGACACCACACTCCGAGGGACCTTACCCCCTCCCTCTAGGCCATCTCATTGTTGTTGGTAATCAGGCCTACCACTATAGTGTTGTCTGCAAACTTGATGATTGAGTTGGAAGCGTGCATGGCCACGCAGTCATGGGTGAACAGGGAGTACAGGAGAGGGTTGAGAACGCACCCTTGTGGGGCTCCAGTGTTGAGGATTAGCGAAGTGGAGATGTTTTTTCCTACCTTCACCACCTGGAGACGGCCCGTCAGAAAGTCCTGGACCCAGTTGCACAGGGCGGAGTAGAGACCCAGGGTCTCGAGCTTAATTATGAGTTTGGAGGGTACTATGGTGTTAAATGCTGAGCTGTAGCCAATGAACTGCATTCTTACAAAGGTATTCCTCTTGTCCAGATGTGTGAGGTATGCAGTGTCATGGCGATTGTGTCGTCAGTGGACCTACTTGGGCGGTAAGCAAATTGGAGTGGGTCTAGGGTGTCAGGTAGGGTGGATTTGATATGATCCTTGACTAGTCTCTCAAAGCACTTCATGATGACAGAAGTTAGGGGCGATAGTAATTTAGTTCAGATACCTTAGCTTTCTTTGGAACAGGAATAATGGTGGCCATCTTGAAGTATGTGGGAACAACACACTGGGATAGGGATTGCTTGAAAAAGTCTGTAAACACACCAGCCAGCTGGTCTGTGCATGCTCTGAGGACGCGGCTGGGGATGCCGTCTGGGCCGGCAGCCTTACGAGGGTTAACACGTATAAATGTTTTACTCACGTTGGCCATAGAGAAGGAGAGCCGACAGGGTTTGGTAGAGGGCTGTGTCAGTGGTTCTGTATTGTTTTCAAAGCGAGCAAAGAAGTTGTTTAAATTTGTCTGGGAGCAAGACGTCGATGTCCGCGACGGAGCTGGTTTTCTCTTTGTAATGTGTGATTGACTGTAGACCCTGCCACATACGTCTCGTGTTTGAGCCCTTGAATTGCGACTCTACTTTGTCTCTATACTGACGCCTTGCTTGTTTGATTGCCTTGCGGAGGGAATAGCAGCACTGTTTGTATTCGGTCATGTTTCCGGTCACCTTGCCATGATTAAAACGGGGTTCGCGCTTTCAGTTTTGCACGAATGCTGCCATCAATCCACGGTTTCTGGTTAGAGAAGGTTTTAATAGTCACAGAGGGTAAGACATCTCCGATGCACTTGCTAATGAACTCACTCACCGAGTCAGCATATACTGTACATCAATGTTGTTGTTTTTTTATTTATTTTTTATTTCACCTTTATTTAACCAGGTAGGCTAGTTGAGAACAAGTTCTCATTTGCAACTGCGACCTGGCTATCTGGAACATATCCCATCCACGTGATTGAAGCAATCTTGAAGCGTGGAATCCGATTGGTCAGACCAGTGTTATATTGACCTGAGCACGGGCATTTCCTGTTTTAGTTTATGTCTATAGGCTGGGAGCAAAAAAATTGAGTCATGGTCAGACTTGCCAAAGGCAGGACGGGGGAGGGCTTTGTATACATCACGGAAGTTCTAGTAGCAATGATCCAGAATACTACCAGCTTGTGTCGCGCATTCGACTGATAGAATTTAGGAAGTATTGATCTTAGGTTAGCTTTGTTAAAATCTCCAGCTACAATAAATGCAGCCTCAGGATGTATGGTTTCCAGTTTACATAGAGTCCAGTGATGTTCTTTCAGGGCCGACGAGGGATCTGCTTGTGGGGATATACACGGCTGTGACTATAACTGAAGAGAATTCTCTTGGAAGATAATGCGGTCGGCATTTGATTGTAAGGAATTCTAGATCAGGTGAACAAAAGGACTTGAGTTCCTGTATGTTGTTGTGATTTCACCATGAGTCGTTAATCATCAGGCATACATCCCCGCCCTTCTTCTTACCAGAGAGATGTTTGTTTCTGTCGGCGCGATGCGTGAAGAAATCGGGTGGCTGTACCGACTCTGACAACATATCCGAGTGAGCCATGTTTCCGTGAAACAGAGAATGTTACACATTGTTATCTAGAGATTGGACATTGGTGAGTAATTTGCTCGGAAGCAGTGGATGGTATGCTCGCCTTCTGAGTCTGACCAGTAAGCCGCTCCGTCTGCCTCTCCTGCGGCGACCGCGTTGTTTTGGATCAGCCTCTGGGATAAGATCGCATGTCCAGCGTGGAGGAACGAACAAAGGATCCACTTCAGGAAAGACGTATTCCTGGTCGTAATGATGGTAAGTTCACATCGCTTTAATAACCAATACTTTTTCTCGGCTGTATTTAACACTTGAGATTTTCTGTACTAACAATGTAAGAAATAATACATAAATAAACAAACAACTGCATAGTTTTCTAAGGACCTGAAACGAAGTGACCATCTCTGTCGGCACCATTTTCATCCTCAAGGCACACCTGTTAATTGAAATGCATTCCAGGTGACTACCTCATGAAGCTGGTTGAGAGAATGCCAAGAGTGTGCAAAGCTGTCATCAAGGCAAAGGGTGGCTACTATGAAGAATCTCAAATATAAAATATATTTCGATTTTTCTTACACTCTTTTGGTTAACCAATGATTCCATATTCGTTATTTCATAGTTTTGATGTCTTCACTTCACTACAATGTAGAAAATAGCACAAATAAAAAATAAAACTTGAATGAGTAGGTGTGTAGGGGGGAGATCAACTTTAATATTGTAGATAGGTTGTGGCTTCTATCTGCATAATTTACAATCCCTCATATTTATCTTTTTGTAAATATATACTATATATTATTATTATTTTTCGTATATTTTCCTTCCTTATTTTTCCCCTAAATAGCGATCCTCAGGAACAACCACACTAACATGACATTGGAAAGAAAGGAAAATAGAATGATGCAAAATGTAAGGAAACTAACACTAAAGTGAAAGTTATAAATGTATGTGGGTATAACTGACAGTGGCTACCAATAGTGGCTAATATTTAACAGAATACAAATTGTTTTAAAAAATACAGCGAAAAGTCTGGGCAAATAATTAAAACAACTGTTGATGCAATAGTAATCATAAACCCAAATTGAGAACCTTTTGTTTGATTAAGGGTGAATTGGTGTGTGAGAGATATATTATGTATAACCTACCTGAAAGCATGAGATCGCTATGTGCACAGGTAAGATCTGGGATATTGCCTCTGCGTAGGTATTGTGGTGAAATGGAAGTGAGTGATGACGAGAAATTGAAATGTTTTTTTGTCCATTGTGTATTTCCATTAGCAGAATATTTAGATGAAGCCTGAAAAAAAGGGCTAACAATAATTAAATAGTAAAAATATTTAGTCTATGGGGTAAATGGCACTTGTGTATATAGATTGTGTATAGGCTTGTCTCCCATATGAATCTTCTCTTTGTGCCAGACTGGGTTCTGACTTCTGTTTCTTTTTTTTCTGTATTTATTTGTCTGTATATGGATGGTCGGAAGTCTGAAGTTTACATACACTTTGGTTGGAGTCATTAAAACTCGTTTTTCAACCACTCCACAAATTACTTGTTAAGAAACTATAGTTTTGGCAAGTCGGTTAGGGCATCTACTTTGTGCATGCCACAAGTAATTTTTCCAACAATTGTTTACAGACAGATTATTTAATTTATAATTCACTGTATCACAATTCCAGTGGGTCAGAAGTTTACATACACTAAGTTTACTGTCCCTTTATACAGCTTGGAAAATTCCAGAAAATGATGTCATGGCTTTAGAAGCTTCTGATAGGCTATTTGACATCATTTGAGTCAATTGGAGGTGTACCTGTGGATGTATTTCAAGGCCTACCTTCAAACTCAGGGCCGCCACTTTGCTTGACATCATGGGAAAATCAAAAGAAATCAGCCAAGACCTCAGAAAAAGAATTGTAGACCTCCACAAGTCTGGTTCAGTATAAATATAATAACACCATGGGACCACGCAGCCGTCATACCGCTCAGGAAGGAGACGCGTTCTGTCTCCTAGAGATGAACTTACTTTGGTGCGAAAAGGGCAAATCAATCCCAGAACAACAGCAAAGAACCCTGTGAAGATGCTGGAGGAAACAGGTACAAAAGTATCTATATCCACAGTAAAACGAGTCCTATATCGACATAACCTGAAAGGCCGCTCAGCAAGGAAGAAGCCACTGCTCCAAAACTGCTATAAAAAGCCAGACTATGGTTTGCAACTGCACATGGGGACAAAGATCGTACTTTTTGGAGAAATGTCCTCTGGTGTGATGAAACGAAAAATAGAACTGTTTGGCCATAATGACCATTATGTTTGGAGGGGAAAGGTGGACTCTTGCAAGTCGAAGAACACCCTCACAACCGTGAAGCACGGGGGTGGCAGCATCATGTGGTGGCGGTGCTTTGAAACAGGAGGGACTTGTGCACTTCACAAAATAGATGGCATCATGAGGGAGTACAATTATATATATTGAAGCAACATCAGTCAGGAAGTTAAAACTTGGTCGCAAATGAGTCTTCCAAATGGACAATGACCCCAAGCATACTTCCAACGTTGTGGGAAAATGGCTTAAGGACAACAAAGTCAAGGTATTGGAGTGGCCATCACAAAGCCCTGACCTCAATCCTATAGAACATTTGTGGGCAGAACTGAAAAAGCGTGTGTGAGCAAGGAGCCCTACAAACCTGACTCAGTTACACCAGCTCTGTAAGGAGGAATGGGCCAAAATTCACCCAACTTATTTTGGGAAGCTTGTGGAAGGCTACCCAAAACGTTTTACCCAAGTTAAACAGTTTAAAGGCAATGCTACCAAATACTAATTGCGTGCATGTAAACTTCTGACCCACTGGGAATGTGATGAAAGAAATAATGGTTTTATCTACTATTATTCTGTCATTTCACATTCTTAAAATAAAGTGGTGATCCTAACTGACCTAAAACAGGGGATTTTTACTCAGATTAAATGTCAGGAATTGTGAACAACTGAGTTTAAATGTGGCAAAGGTGTATGTAAACGGCTGACTTCAACTGTATGTATGTATATATATTATTGTACTGCTCTAGGGATATAATTATTGTTTGGATAACCTTATTTACTATTATGTATTGATATTTTTGTTTACTCTTTATGCGATGCGCAATACAGAGAACACCGGAAGAAGAATGATAATTTAATTGCCATAGCGAATTACTGTAATGTTTATTTATGTGGTGTGGCTGACCAGGGGGGTTGGGTCAAAACGTTTACACAGATCAGACACAGACAGAGTAGGATTAGCTCAGTTTCAAAAGGTGTTTATTAAAACAATAGTCCAAAAGAGAGACCCTCTCCGGGATACCGTCTTCTGGGCTCCGGGTCTTACTGTATCCCCCAAGAGACCCTCTCCGGGATACCGTCTTCTGGGCTCCGGGTCTTACTGTATCCCCCAAGAGACCCTCTCTGGGATACCGTCTTCTGGGCTCCGGGTCTTACAGTATCCCCCAAGAGACCCTCTCTGGGATACCGTCTTCTGGGCTCCGGGTCTTACTGTATCCCCCAAGAGACCCTCTCTGGGATACCGTCTTCTGGGCTCCGGGTCTTACTGTATCCCCCAAGAGACCCTCTCCGGGACAACGTCTTCTGGGCTCCGGGTCTTACTGTATCCCCGAAGAGACCCTCTCTGGGATACCGTCTTCTGGGCTCCGGGTCTTACTGTATCCCCCAAGAGACCCTCTCCGGGACAACGTCTTCTGGGCTCCGGGTCTTACTGTATCCCCCAAGAGACCCTCTCTGGGATACCGTCTTCTGGGCTCCGGGTCTTACTGTATCCCCCAAGAGACCCTCTCTGGGATACCGTCTTCTGGGCTCCGGGTCTTACTGTATCCCCCAAGAGACCCTCTCTGGGATACCGTCTTCTGGGCTCCGGGTCTTACTGTATCCCCCAAGAGACCCTCTCTGGGATACTGTCTTCTGGGCTCTGGGTCTTACTGTATCCCCCAAGAGACCATCTCTGGGATACCCTCTTCTGGGCTCCGGGTCTTACTGTATCCCCCAAGAGACCCTCTCTGGGATACCGTCTTCTGGGCTCCGGGTCTTACTGTATCCCCCAAGAGACCCTCTCTGGGATACCGTCTTCTGGGCTCCGGGTCTTACTGTATCCCCCAAGAGACCCTCTCTGGGATACCGTCTTCTGGGCTCCGGGTCTTGTTGTATCCTGTGGGGATCAAAACTGAACTCCCTCCTGTTACCTCTGGTACCATCCCCAACTATACAGGAGTCCTTTCCTCCCCCCAGTCTCTTCCCTGTATGCTGCCCTTCTAGCAGCTTTATGGGGCTTGTACAGCTGGTGAGCAATCAGCCCTTGATTACTCACCAATCAGCCCCAGTTAGTCCTGGCCGGAGAGCCCATCGAGACCTGACACGTCCAGCAATGGAGCCATCGCCTCGTGATGTATACTCCATCTGTCACCAGGCCTCGACGAGCCTCCCCTTGGTGGCTGACCTGCTGTACGCCCCCTTTAGCTCTGTAGTAGAGGGGACTGTCATCAGTGCGACGTATGTCTCCCTTCTCAATAGGGCATTCGTGTTTCCATGCTTCGCCCCTGACCTGTGCACAACAGAAAAAGGGAAGCGTTGAAGGGACAAGAACTACCTGGTGACCCGATCATTTGTGTCCCTTCCCCTGAACATCCAGACCAGGGGAGCATGGGTGGCACCGACTCTGGACCCGTAGATACAGATTGGTCAACCGTTTGCTTCTGGGCCACTCAGGCAATGGGTCGTCCTCTCTCTCGTTTTCGGACGGCTCATACCTTCTTCCTCAGCTTGTGCCCCCACAGGGCCGCGAACAGTGGACAATCTCGTCCCACTAGGAAAGGTACCGGCAACTCTGGTACTGCACCCACCATCATCTGGCAGTTCCCTTGTGGCTTCACGATATTGGCCCATACGGTTGGATACCGCTTTGCGTACCCGTGAACACAGGAAATGGACATCGCCCTACCACGTTTGGTCTTCTGGTTCAGCAGGCTCGTGGTTACGAGGGTAACCATAATTCCGGAGTCTAATAGAGCTTCCGTGTCATGTCCGTCAATCTTCACCGGGACCATGGGTGCAGTTGATTTGCGGTGTGCCCAACAGTTCACTGCGTGACCCACCTCGCTTCCGGGGCTTGATGATGGCATCGACTCCTCTCGAGCTGGGCATTTCCAGGCCATGTGCCCCTTGGCGTCACACTCAAAACACCTCCTTTGGCCTCCATCTACCTGGGGTCATCGGTGGCGGGTCAGCCCTACCCCAGCCTTCTCTCCATGGGTTTGCGGTCCTTTGGCCCTGCCGACTGTCGGTTCGGGGTACCCCGCAGTGGGGCTGTCCTTCCAACTCCTTGAATGGGTTGCCGACTCGGACCAGCTCCCACTCAGCAGGGCCTGAGTGTTCTGATGTATCTCCACTGCTTCCAGGAGGCCCTCCAAGGTCTGGGGTGCGCATAGACTCGCTGCCCTCTTCATGTCGTGGGGTAGTGCCCATAGGAAGCGATCCAGGACCACTTTGTCTAGGATGGAGCGGGTGGTACGTCGGTTAGGAGCCATCCCCTGGTGTCGCGTAGTAGGTTGCTCATCTGGGCTCGGGGGGATGCGTTGGCTACGAGCCTCCAGTTGTGGAAGAGTTGAGCCCGATGGGCCAGGCTGTACCCGTAGCGGCTGAGTATCTCCCGTTTGAATCCATCGTAGTTAGTCGCCTGTTCATCGTTCAGGTCCCAATACACCTTTTGGGCATTCCCAGAGAGGAACGTAGTGCTGTCCGTTCAAACGTACAGAGGTAGGTTTCGATGTTGTCATTAAAAACTGGTTTGGATGTGATTCAGTAGACGCTCCTCCTTGTAGCTTCCTGATTTCCTCAATGAGGTGGACGTTTTGTAGCCCCTGTTCCTCCAGCGTTCGTTCCTGAACCGCGTGTTGGGCCCGGATGGACTGAGCTATCAACTAGTCCATGCTAATGTTGCGTAAACATCAACCCTAATCTGACCAGATTGTCAGAGTGCCTGCATTCTCCATCGCTTGTGGCAGACCAGGGGGTTGGATCTAAACGTTTACACAGATCAGACACGGACAGAGTAGGATTAGCTCAGTTTCAAAGGTGTTTATTAAAATAATAGTCAAAAAGAGAGATCCGGGTCTTACTGTATCCCCCAAGAGACCCTCTCTGGGATACCGTCTTCTGGGCTCCGGGTCTTACTGTATCCCCCAAGAGACCCTCTCTGGGATACCGTCTTCTGGGCTCCGGGTCTTACTGTATCCCCCAAGAGACCCTCTCTGGGATACCGTCTTCTGGGCTCCGGGTCTTACTGTATCCCCCAAGAGACCCTCTCTGGGATACCGTCTTCTGGGCTCCGGGTCTTACTGTATCCCCCAAGAGACCCTCTCTGGGATACCGTCTTCTGGGCTCCGGGTCTTACTGTATCCTCCATGAGACCCTCTCCGGGATACCGTCTTCTGGGCTCCGGGTCTTACTGTATCCCCCAAGAGACCCTCTCTGGGATACCGTCTTCTGGGCTCCGGGTCTTACTGTATCCCCCAAGAGACCCTCTCTGGGATACCGTCTTCTGGGCTCCGGGTCTTGCTGTATCCTGTGGGGATCAAAACTGAACTCCCTCCTGTTACCTCTGGTACCATCCCCAACTATACAGGAGTCCTTTCCTCCCCCCAGTCTCTTCCCTGTGTGCTGCCCTTCTGGCAGCTTTATGGGACTTGTACAGCTGGTGAGCAATCAGCCCTTGATTACGCACCAATCCCCAATCAGCCCCAATTAGTCCTTGCCGGAGAGCCCGTCGAGACCTGGCACATCCAGCAGATGGAGCCATCGCCTCGAGATGTATACACCGTCTGTCACCAGGCCTCGACGAGTCTCCCCCTGGTGGCTGACATGCTGTACGCCACAGTGTCAATTAATCCCATAATAAGGGATTGCCAATTGGCGATTTGACACGAAAATAACATTTAGTTCATTAATTCATTAATTCAAAATATTCTAGAAATCATAAATGAACTCGTTAGGTTTAGGTGCTATACTATAATTTGCGCTTTGCTACAGATGCCTTTTGCTTGGTCAGCTGAGGTCAGCATTTCATAATCGTCACTGTGGAAAAGGTGACATGTTGATATGCTTCAGTTTGCTGCCATATGAGTGGTTTCACGTTTGTCTCCAGCGATCATAAGGTAAAATTGATCTAAAACTATTGTAATTTATATTTACAATCCCCTTATCCAAATCAATAGCTCTTATCAATTTGTAAATAACCTTGTGGAATTATGAGGGAAATAAGTCAAGGTCAGAATACGGAGTGTCTGTATAAACACCTTCATTTAATAGATTTCCACCCCAAACAAATAGCGGGTGAATAGCATGTTATTCTCATGCTTAAATTAATGTTAATTTTAATTCACTTGATAATTATCGCTTTAATAATAATAATACAGTTTTCCATTGAAAGTAGGCCTCGCCTACAAAAATGCCATATAAGGCCCTGTACAAGTCAATTTGCATTCATTTGGCATGCATGGTTTCCTAGATGACTGGACCTCTAATAACATATTCAACCTAAGAAAGTGCCATTTGTCATGTGGTTTGGTTTGGTCAAAGTAGCTTTGCAGTCAAGGGAACAGTGCACGCTGCACATGTACATTCACACTCATGTGTACCCACACATGCATGCATGGACACACACACACACGAGTGATGGTTTCCTGACACGTGGTGACAGCCTTCAAGGAGACGTAGGTAACTGTCAGACTCATTGGCCATGCTACAGTGAAGCCATCTGGTGTACAGTAAACCCAGGTACTTCTCCCTTCCATTCACTCCATCCCTCCTTATCAGCCACCCAGCTCCATGTCCCTGCCCGAGAAACTGCCCTCCAGTGGGCATGGTATCTGATGATCTGCCTGCTCTCTGGTCTTAACCACCGTCTTGCCTTTCCCCCACTCCCATTCAACATCAGGTAGGATGCCCATGAAATGACATTGTTCAGTCTCCCCTCGAGCTAGGCTACTGTTGAGGTTGATTTCAAGCCCTTAATTACAGATGAGAATATTAGGGGGTGCAACAGTGTATATTTCCATATTATGGAAAGTAGCAGCCGTTATCTGTATATGAGGTCATTTTTCATTATTGTGCTAAATCAGTGGAATATTCTTTAGCAGCCACCTAATGTACACTGCTCAAAAAAATAAAGGGAACGCTTAAACAACACAATGTAACTCCAAGTCAATCACACTTCTGTGAAATCAAACTGTCCACTTAGGAAGCAACACTGATTGACAATAAATTGCACATGCTGTTGTGCAAATGGAATAGACAACAGGTGGAAATTATAGGCAATTAGCAAGACACCCCCAATAAAGGAGTGGTTCTGCAGGTGGTGACCACAGACCACTTCTCAGTTCCTATGCTTCCTGGCTGATGTTTTGGTCACTTTTGAATGCTGGCAGTACTTTCACTCTAGTGGTAGCATGAGACGGAGTGGCTCAGGTAGTGCAGCTCATCCAGGATGGCACATCAATGCGAGCTGTGGCAAGAAGGTTTGCTGTGTCTGTCAGCATAGTGTCCAGAGCATGGAGGCGCTACCAGGAGACAAGCCAGTACATCAGGAGACGTGGAGGAGGCCGTAGGAGGGCAACAACCCAGCAGCAGGACCGCTACCTCCGCCTTTGTGCAAGGAGGAGCACTGCCAGAGCCCTGCAAAATAACATCCAGCAGGCCACAAATGTGCATGTGCCTGCTCAAACGGTCAGAAACAGACTCCATGAGGGTGGTATGAGGGCCCGACGTCCACAGTTGGGGGTTGTGCTTACAGCCCAACACCGTGCAGGACGTTTGGCATTTGCCAGAGAACACCAAGATTGGCAAATTCGCCACTGGCGCCCTGTGCTCTTCACAGATGAAAGCAGGTTCACACTGAGCACATGTGACAGACGTGACAGAGTCTGGAGACGCCGTGGAGAACGTTCTGCTGCCTGCAACATCCTCCAGCATGACCGGTTTGGCGGTGGGTCAGTCATGGTGTGGGGTGGCATTTCTTTGGGGGGCCGCACAGCCCTCCATGTGCTCGCCAGAGGTAGCCTGACTGCCATTAGGTACCGAGATGAGATCCTCAGACCCCTTGTGAGACCATATGCTGGTGCGGTTGGCCCTGGGTTCCTCCTAAGACAATGCTAGACCTCATGTGGCTGGAGTGTGTCAGCAGTTCCTGCAAGAGGAAGGCATTGATGCTATGGAATGGCCCGCCCGTTCCCCAGACCTGAATCCAATTGAGCACATCATGTCTCGCTCCATCCACCAACGCCACGTTGCACCACAGACTGTCCAGGAGTTGGCGGATGCTTTAGTCCAGGTCTGGGAGGAGATCCCTCAGGAGACCATCCGCCACCTCATCAGGAGCATGCCCAGGCATTGTAGGGAGGTCATACAGGCACGTGGAGGCCACACACACTACTGAACCTAATTTTGACTTGTTTTAAGGATATTACATCAAAGTTGGATCAGCCTGTAGTGTGGTTTTCCACTTTAATTTTGAGTGTTACTCCAAATTCAGACCTCCATGGGTTGATACATTTGATTTCCATTGATAATTTTTGCGTGATTTTTGTTGTCAGCACATTCAACTACGTAAAGAAAAAAGTATTTAATAAGAATATTTCATTCATTCAGATCTAGGATGTGTTATTTTAGTGTTCCCTTTATTTTTTTGAGCAGTGTATATTAATCTAAACTGGAAGAAGGTTAAGGACGCTCGTTTTGAAGATGATGAGGACAGAGATAAAGTAGCAATGAAAAGTACATAATACTGGTCCGAAAGAGGACTCACATGGAGAAATGTTCCCGTAGTAAGTATTAATCGTCCTGTATTTTCCAGAGCATGCCTCCAGTCGCACACAAACAAGTCTTTATAAGAACGGTTTACAAACATCAGGCAGACATTTGTATCCATCATGTTTGGTTGGGCTTTTTAGTCTCGTCTGCGATGCACATGATTTATGTGTCATTTTGTTGCTGTGCAGAGCCCAGGTTTCCACGATTGTTATCAGTTTTCAGATTAGTGTGAGTTATTGGATGTGTGTGGTCAGAAAATGGATTTCATTCCCAGACTGCGTGTCCTGATATCTTTTTGAGCATCATTATTTCCAGAAAGGTTTTTGTTCCTTGAATATTTCCACTTTATTTGTGCTCATATCATGAATTTCTATACAATGCTTTTTTTATTTGCACTGTAAAATGGATTAAAGATATTTTAATATATGAAAGGTTTTTGTTATTTTCAAAAACACTCAACAGAGCAGACAAGCCTAGTCATGATTGCTGAGGTGTAAACTAAAGCATCCAAAACACCAGCTGGTCCTGTCCCACCGGCCCATCCACCAACTGGGTATCAGAGTTGTCACACCTGGTGAGGTCATGCTGGGAGGCCCAACAACTCCAGAATGTAACACACACACACACACACACACACTCACACCTCTCTGAATAATGCAGTGTGTGTGTGGGCCCTGCTTGTGGACGGGAGACCCAAGGGAGACCCCAAGCAGAAGTGTGTCAAGTTGAAATGTGTGTTAAGTTATTCAACGCCCTCCACCTCCCAAATCGAGAGATGGGGGAGGGATGCTAACCTAAATGCAATCCCAGGGTACTGTGCAAATATGAGGAGAGAAGGCAGCAGCAGCTAGCATTGGGAGGTCATCCATTTTTCATGAGTTGGAATAGCAGCAAGGCAAACATCCTTTTTAAAAAAGGGGGAAAACTGTCAACAGTTAACTGATATCCAAGGACACCATTTGGTGCTTTTAGAAATAGTTATAACAGCATTTATCTTTATTCTTAGTCAGTCCAAGCGACCTTGCATCTAGTCAGATCATTGAGACAATACATACAGTGCATGACACAGAATCCACTGGGTTCAAGAAGTAGGCTTTTCAATCATTGAACCCTTCTAAATAATTACTGAGAGCTTGACTATTGATGAGCTGTTTCTGGTGTGTGTAGTATAACTGTATAAAGAGGAGGGGGTCAAGAGATTTGACCAGCAGCCTATAGGAGGGAATAGGTCTCCAAAGGAATCAGGACCTGTCACAACAAATCTGACAAGTCAGATGGAGAGGTGATGATGAGAGGTGACAGTAGAGGTTATGTGGTATAGCAGGGTCACTGGACCAGAGGCCATCCATGACAGACATGGTGACGATCATCACCATGCTCAGATTGTGATCTTTTTAGAGCTAACAACACGTCATGTGTGTAGATGCAACCACACCGTTTCATTTACTTGTCCATGTATAATGTGAAGCCATTACTGTGACAAATCAACAAAACCATTTCAGTGATTCTTTTTTATGTGTATCTGCCAAAGAAAACAATGTTAATAACAGTCTGCAGTCTGTAGATTTACAGTGGTTTGAAGTTTAGAACAACAGTAGCACTATACAGTATTTGGACAATTTAGATCTTACAGAAACACTGATTGTTTGTCACTCTACAGTATAGATGTTTTTCACCCTGGCTCCCCGTTGGCCTGCCCCACCAGCGGGCGGAGCAGGGTGTGGCAACTTCCCAGAACCGCTCTGACCCACAGGCTCCACTTTCTCTGCTAACAACAGAACCACAACAAACAGACACAATCAGGCCCTCATAACAGCTGTCAGAGCAGCTTACCTGCACACAGCCAATCTGTAAATAGCACACCTAACTACCTCATCCCCATTATGTTTTTTTTTTATCTTCTTGCTCTTTTGCACCCCAGTATCTCTACTTGCACATCATCATCTGTACATCTATCACTCCGGTGTTAATGCTGAATTGTAATTATTTCGCCTCTATGGCCTATTTATTGCCTTACCTCCCTACTCTTCTACATTTGCACACACTGTACATAGATTTTTCTATTGTGTTATTGACTGTACATTTGTTTATGTGTAACTCTGTGTCATAATTTTTGTCGCACTGCTTTGCTTTATCTTGGCCATGTCGCAGTTGTAAATGAGAACTTGTTCTCAACTGGCCAACCTGGTTAAATAAAGGTGAAATAAAAATAAATATCCTGCGTTGGGGAATGGAGGGGTGATGAAATATCCTGTGGCCATTAATCTTTCCTCGGGCGTTGAGGGTGACTGAAACCACAAGGACAGGCACTGATTAAATGTTTCTAATAGAGGCCATTCATCTCCCTGTAAAACTCCTCCATGTGTCACCACCACACAGATAACTATCTTTGTTCAGCCTGCCTCTCTCCATAGAGACATCAAGGTTTTCATAATGATGCACACAAGTTGATCAACAAGCTAAAATCTTACAGTGATGTCTTTGGATCTGTACAATAAATGACAAACGTACTTTTAGATTACTCATTTGTTGATGAGCATCCCATTCATGAACATCCCAACCTCGTTTCAGCATAACCAATCTGATCATGATGTTATAAAGGGCATTAATATTCCGAATGTATGTTTTGCATTAAGGACCACATGTTTATGGTCATCGTGCACTCCGATTATCCATAGCTGCTGCTGTTTTAACGGAAGATGGTTCGATAATATGCTACTTAGTATGACTTGTGTAGACACATTTATATTTTCACATTAGTCATCAATATCTCCCAATCTGCCAATTTATCAAACCTCAAACACTTTTGTTCTCTCTGTCTACCACAGGTGGAGCCAGGGCCTAGATAGATGATCAACTCACCACACCAGACTGGAATACAGATTTGTGGCCATACAAAGAGGGAACATTGAGTACAACATGGAATAAAACATCCAGGTGATAATATCTTTATAATATCAATCTAAGCAGTTTTTTTGGTAACGTATTAGAAGTCAGATTTTTTTTTTTTATCTTTATTTAACTAGGCAAGTCAGTTAAGAACAAATTCTTATTTACAAAGACGGTCTCCCGGGGAACAGCAGGTTAATTGCCTTGTTCAGGGACAAAACAACAGATTTTTACCTTGTCAGCTCAGGATTCGATCCAGCTACCTTTCGGTTACTGGCCCAAAGCTCTAACCACTAGGTTACCTGCCCTTTTATGATGGGTACTAATTTTGAATTGTACAATATCAGCAATCAACCAATTTACACAGACAGTCCATTCACCAGTCAATATTCCAAAGGTATAATCATTGTCTATGTCATCATGAATTACATTTATGTAAAAACATTTATCCTGCCAGGCTCCATATGGTTCACATGACTCCCACCAAACAGTAAGATCATTACATCCCAATTAAACATTTACCTAATTCAATCTCAGTTGAACAACTGTCTAATTTGATCAGTGTAGCAACATTACAGTACACATGCTGTACATCCACTGCTGACATCATGATGTCATGGGGTCAAACGCATCAACTGTGAGCTCCCTCAATGCATTAGACAAAGAGATTAGACAGAGCCAAGAAAGCAGTCTGCAACTTTTGTCAGAGTAACACAAAATGTAGTACCTGCACCATCAAAGTGGTGAGGTTGACTTCAGTATTTAAATCACGTAAGATAAGTTCATTAGCTCTATTCATTACCAATTAAATATAACATCTTTAAAAAATGTAAGCCAAAATATAATTCCACCATCTTTAGATGACACTACTGATTCTGTATGAGGAAATATGAGTTGGTTGTGACAGGGGCAAGGGAGGAGAAAGGGGAATGGTTACATGCTGGGATGGGCTCGTGGGGGGGTAGGTGTGAGATTATTCAAATCAGAGACAAAATAAAAACCTCCAAGCTTGGACAACAACGCCCTCCATTGGCCAACCGGAGCATATTTCCCTCCATACTGACACCCTCCATGTAAGCGCAGTGACCACATAGAGATGACCTCTACATACATATTTGACCTCCTGCTTGTCTCCTCTCTGCTTGGATGGAGACTCCTGGATGCTGACCAGACTGTTGGAGTAGGGTCGCCCAGGAACGAGAGAGACCCTCTTTTCTGTGGATGAATAAAAGTCATTCCATGAGACACAAGAGGTAAATAATGGACCTCTGAAACAATCAGTTTTTTTAAAGTTTTTTTTTACAAACTGAGCTTTGATTAAATGCCACATTTGGCCCCTGCTGTGTGTTGGTCTCTTAAGCCCAGGTCCCAGTGATGTGGCAGGGTATCAGTGTGGTGAGTGGGGCCATGGTTCCCCCAGACCACAGGAGGTGGCACATTCATTTGTATTTATTTTTTATTTTTTAACCTTTATTTAACTAGGCAAGTCAGTTAAGAACAAATTCTTATTTACAATGACGGCCTAGGAACAGTGGGTTAGCTGCCTTGTTCAGGGGCAGAACGACAGATTCTTATCTTGTCAGCGAGCAACCTTTTGGTTACTGGGCCAACGTGCTAACCACTAGGCTACCTTCCGCCCTAATGGGTAATGGCTGGAGTGGAATGGTATCAAATACATCAAACACATGTTTTACATGCATTTATGCCATTCCCTTTGCTCTGTTCCGGCCATTATTATGAGCCGTCCTCCCCTCAGCAGCCTTCACTGCCCCAGGCCCAGCGGTGATCAGCAAGGCCCAGCAGAGCTCCATCTGCTCTGGGTAACACCAGTGGCCCCTACCAGGGAGAGCAAGGGGTGGGGGTCACGGATGGGTAACTATGACAAGGTTGAGAGAGTCCTGGTCTGACATTACAGTACACCACCTCCTCTCTGCACTTCATCCTTCATCACCCCTCTCCCAGCAGTGGAGACCCCCTGCCCACCAGTACATGCACTTGAGTCCCACTCCGGGCACAGACTCCCCACTGAGTGACAGCAACAGGCCAGCAATGGCCACACACACACACTTACACACACACACAAACAAGCACGCATTACATGCCCTCACGTGCACACACACACACATGCATGTACACACATACACATTTACTCTGAAGAGAGGCATTCACTGTACAGTCTCCAGCCAGACGTGAGAAACAACACTAGTTTCCTTCCAGGGCTGCTGCTGTTTCTAATGCTCCATCAATCTAATGTTCCAGAGGGCAACTCTCTTAATGTTCCCCATCACAATGATAAAGGAAGATGTTACAAGAGCCATTTATTCTTCAATACGAACTCATACACAAAAAAACACCATCTGCATGTATATCAATAAACAATTACAATTTATAATTTATAATTTATAAAATCGGCAAATCTGTGCAAAATGACAAAGTATTCATTATTAGACCTTTGGTAACTGTGACACTAAATAATTTTTCTAAATTTAAGATGGATATAAATAACAAGCTCGTCTATTTGAATTTAATCATAAGATAAACGTAATATAAAATAGTGCATATGTGGAGTCTGCAGAATGTGTCACTTTGAAGCACACAAAATGATTGATTTGCATATAAAACCTACAGTAAAAAAACATACTAACCTTTGAGATGGTGGATACCTGCTCTATGGCAGGTAGTAGGCCAGAGAATGCCCCTTGGGTCTCCAGGGCTTGTTTCCACCAGCTGCCCAGCTTACAGTGACCCAGCCTATTCTCTGGGGTGCATCTGAAGCATGCTGCCTCCTCCTTGTGCAAGGCCTTCTCCCCTCCAGGTAACCTGTCTCTGGGGCTGAGGAGGTGCTGAGCTGGGGGATTGCGGCTGGAGTCGTTCCTGCGGGACAGAGGGACTCCAGGGACCTGTAGCTGTCTGGAGCGTACGGACCTCCGACGGGGGAGGAGCAGAGAGGAGTCCTGGAGAGAGAAGGGCCGGATATTCCTCCCAGAGCCCCCACTGTCCAGTTCCCCCTCCAGGGTAGAGCCTCTCTCTGTACTTGGGCCACTGGGCCCTGCACTTCCCAGCTCCTCCAGAGAACAAAAGGTCTGGTGGAGCTCAGAGAGCAGGTCCTGAGTGGTCTCAGTGAGGGCACAGGATGTCAGGATCTCTGGTTGGTCCACTGCATCCTGGGAGTCCTGGCAGAAACATTCTATTGCTTCCTCAAGCTATGGAGGGTCAGACACCCTCTGAACAAACACAGAAACCCAGCTGGCCAATACTGTAGGTGGTCTGCATAGTATGTACAGTATTTATGTAATTGGACAGTAGAGGTCTGTCACCTGTAAGGGCTCCAGCTCCAAGGAGCAGAGAGATGAAGCAACATCAGCCCCAGAGAAGAGGGAGGTCTGGGGGAAGGAGGTTCTCTGATTTGTCCCCTCCAGGTATGACGCTCCACACGTCAGTCACATGATTGATTTCCTCAGTCACTTCCTTGTAGTAGTCAATGTAATCTGGATTATCATGAACAAAAGTAATTTAGTTAAAGGGCCAACTATTTAAATATCTCTCAGTTAAGTCATACAGCAGATATAGTGAAAACACAGCCACAACACTGAGTGTAGTAACATTTGAAACACACCATAGTCAGGTGTCAGGAAGTTGTGACTCTCCACTTGGATCGCAGAAACAGAGGGCACTGATTGGTTGTCCTCATTACTATACAACTGAGGATGGAGGTTTAGTCTGCGCAGACTATGTCTGACAAACAAATGATCACATAAAGAACACGTCCTTATCTTACTGTACTTTATAACACAATGCTGGCCACAGAAAATAGTGCAACATTGGACTAATCAGTCTGTTGAAATTATAAAGTAAACATAGCCATTGTGTAAATGGAAGGTTTGAAAGGGGTCACCTTCTGTCTAATGTTACATCTACAGGGGGAACTGCCTCCTCTTCCACAATTACGAGGTTGTCTCCTGGTATCACAGGTCATGATCTCCTCTACTCCCCCCAATGGAAACATTACAAAATAAACAAAAAACACACTTTCAAGAACTCAGAAAACCGGAAAATGTTATGTTGGGGCAATATTCAAGAACTGTATTTCAAAAAGAGCTGACAACTTAAATCTTGAGTATCATACAGCTCCAGTCAGTGCATCTGTACATTTAACATTTACATTTAAGTCATTTAGCAGACGCTCTTATCCAGAGCGACTTACAAATTGGTGCGTTCACCTTAAGACATCCAGTGGAACAGCCACTTTACAATAGTGCATCTAAATCTTTTAAGGGGGGTGAGAAGGATTACTTTATCCTATCCTAGGTATTCCTGAAAGAGGTGGGGTTTCAGGTGTCTCCGGAAGGTGGTGATTGACTCCGCTGTCCTGGCGTCGTGAGGGAGTTTGTTCCACCATTGGGGGGCCAGAGCAGCGAACAGTTTTGACTGGGCTGCGCGGGAACTGTACTTCCTCAGTGGTAGGGAGGCGAGCAGGCCAGAGGTGGATGAACGCAGTGCCCTTGTTTGGGTGTAGGGCCTGATCAGAGCCTGGAGGTACTGAGGTGCCGTTCCCTCACAGCTCCGTAGGCAAGCACCATGGTCTTGTAGCGGATGCGAGCTTCAACTGGAAGCCAGTGGAGAGAGCGGAGGAGCGGGGTGACGTGAGAGAACTTGGGAAGGTTGAACACCAGACGGGCTGCGGCGTTCTGGATGAGTTGTAGGGGTTTAATGGCACAGGCAGGGAGCCCAGCCAACAGCGAGTTGCAGTAATCCAGACGGGAGATGACAAGTGCCTGGATTAGGACCTGCGCTGCTTCCTGTGTGAGGCAGGGTCGTACTCTGCGGATGTTGTAGAGCATGAACCTACAAGAACGGGCCACCGCCTTGATGTTAGTTGAGAACGACAGGGTGTTGTCCAGGATCACGCCAAGGTTCTTAGCGCTCTGGGAGGAGGACACAATGGAGTTGTCAACCGTGATGGCGAGATCATGGAACGGGCAGTCCTTCCCCGGGAGGAAGAGCAGCTCCGTCTTTCCGAGGTTCAGCTTGAGGTGGTGATCCGTCATCCACACTGATATGTCTGCCAGACATGCAGAGATGCGATTCGCCACCTGGTCATCAGAAGGGGGAAAGGAGAAGATTAATTGTGTGTCGTCTGCATAGCAATGATAGGAGAGACCATGTGAGGTTATGACAGAGCCAACTGTACTCTGTACAACTGTGAACTGTACTCACACTCAGTGGAGAATGCCATTACAACTCTCCTTCCGTGGCCTCCAACTGCTCTTAAATGCAAGTAAAACTAAATGCATGCTATTCAACCGATCACTGCCCGCACCTGCTCGCCCGTCCAGCATCACTACTCTGGATGGCTCTGACTTAGAATACGTGGATAACTACAAATACCTAGGTGTCTGGTTAGACTGTAAACTCTCCTTCCAGACTCACATTAAGCATCTCTAATCCAAAATTAAATCTAGAATTGGCTTCCTATATCGTAACAAAGCATCCTTCACTCATGCTGCCAAACATACCCTCGTAAAACTGACCATCCTACCGATCCTCGACTTCGGCGATGTCATCTATAAAATAGCCTCCAACGCTCTACTCAACAAATGCAGTCTATCACGGTGCCATCCATTTTGTCACCAAAGCCCCATACACAACCCACCATTGCGACCTGTACGCTCTCGTTGGTTGGCCCTCGCTTCATACTCGTCGCCAAACCCACTGGCTACAGGTTATCTACAAGTCTCTGCTAGGTAAAGCCCCGCCTTATCTCAGCTCACTGGTCACCATAGCAGCACCCACTCGTAGCACGCGCTCCAGCAGGTATATCTCACTGGTCACCCCCAAAGCCAATTCCTCCGTTGGTTGTCTTTCCTTCCAGTTCTCTGCTGCCAATGACTGGAACGAACTGCAAAAATCTCTGAAGCTGGAGACTCATATCTCCCTCACTATCTTTAAGCACCAGCTGTCAGAGCAGCTCACAGATCACTGCACCTGTATATAGCCCATCTGTAAACAGCCCATCTATCTACTTACCTCATCCCCATACAGTATTTATCTTGATCCTTTGCACCCCAGCATCTCTACTTGCACATTCATCTTCTGCACATCTACCATTCCAATGTTTAATTTCTATATTGTAATTACTTCGCCACCATGGCCTATTTATTGCCTTAACTCCCTTATCTTACCTCATTTGCACTCACTGTACATAGACTTTTTGTTTTCTTTTGTTCTACTGTATTATTGACTGTATGTTTTGTTTATTCCATGTGTAACTCTGTCTTGTTGTATGTGTTGAATTGCTATGCTTTATCTTGGCCAGGTCGCAGTTGCAAATGAGACCTTGTTCTCAACTAGCCTACCTGGTTAAATAAAGGTGAAAAAAAATAAACATTCCTGGTGTCTTTACTCAGGCTGTTGAAGGAGACAGGGTATGTGGCGCCCTCTAGTGTCAGAGGCAGGTCAGGGCAGCCTGGGTGGAGTATGTCTGCTGGGAGGGATGGGCTGTCATCCTGCCTACTTTGACTCCATCCTCCAGGGAGGAGATCTGCTGCAGCATCACTGTGCTTCCATACACATAAGGGATGCCCCATCTCAGCGGGAGCAGAGAGGAGGCAGCGCTGAAAGAGAACATAGATTCAGAGCTCTCCTTGGATGGGGATTGTGCCGGAGTCCAGTGTTTCTCCTGCATTGAGAGAAAGAAATTCATTATTTTAATAACCATCATTGCCCAAGTATAATACCGCAGCACGCTCACTCTCAGACAGAGCCACAGTAGTAAAGTACCTCAGCTATAAGAGGCGGATCGTCATTAGGTGGCTCTGTGTCTCCCTGCTCTCCAGCCTGTCAGTCATCATATCCACTGGGGAGGGGCTAGGGATGAGGTGCCTCCGGGCCTGGGTGGTCAGACTCAGCATCCGACAGCTCCTCTCTTGTTGGTAGGCCATGCCGCCTCCTCACTGGGTCGGCGGATATACCAACCACACAGTGATATTGCTTTATAACAACATTTGTGGGGTCATGTTTTATTATTTTTTTTTTTTTAATTCACCTTGATTTAACCAAGTAGGCTAGTTGAGAACAAGTTCTCATTTACAACTGTGAACTGGCCAAGATAAAGCAAATCAGTGCAACACAAACAACACAGACTTACACATGGAATAAACAAACATACCGTCAATAATACAGTAGAAAAAAAGTATATATAAGGTGTGTGCAAATGAGGTAAAATACGGGACAATAAAATAGGCCATACTGGCGAGGTAAATACGATATAGCAATTAAACACTGGAGTGATAGATGTGCAGAAGATGAATGTGCAAGTAAAGATACTGGGGTGCAAAGGAGCAAAAATAAATAAATAAATACCGTATGGGGATGAGATAGTTGGATGGGCTATGTACAGGTCCAATGATCTGTGAGCTGCTCTGACAGCTGATGCTTGATGTTAGTGAGGGAGATAAGAGTCTCCAGCTTCAGCGATTTTTGCAGTTCGTTCCAGTCATTGGCAGCAGAGAACTGGAAGGAAAGGCGGCCAAAGGAAGAATTGGCTTTGGGGGTGACCAGTGAAATATACCTGCTGGTGTGCATGTTGCGGGTGGGAAATGCTATGGTGACCAGTGAACTGAGATAAGGCGGGGCTTTACCTAGCAAAAACTTGTAGATGACCTGGAGCCAATGGGTTTGGCGACGAATATGAAGCGAGGGCCAGCCAACGAAAGCGTACAGGTCGCAGTGGTGGGTAGTATATGGGGCTTTGGTGACAAAATGGAAGGCACTGTGATAGACTGCATCCAATTTGCTGAGTAGAGTGTTGGAGGCTATTTTGTAAATGACATCGCCGAAGTCGAGGATCGGTAGGATGGTCAGTTTTACGAGGGTATGTTTGGCAGCATGAGTGAAGGATGCTTTGTTGCGAAATAGGAAGCCGATTCTAGATTTAATTTTGGATTGGAGATGCTTGATGTGAGTCTGGAAGGAGAGTTTACATTCTAACCAGACACCTAGGTATTTTGTAGTTGTCCACATATTCTAAGTCAGAACCGTTCAGGTTAGAGATGTTGGACGGGCGGGCAGGTCTGAGCAGCGATCGGTTGAAGAGCATGCATTTAGTTTTACTTGCATTTAAGAGCAGTTGGAGGACACAGAAGGAGAGTTGTATGGCATTGAAGCTCGTCTGGAGGTTAGTTAGCACAGCGTCCAAAGAAGGGCCAGAAGTATACAGAAGGGTGTCGTCTGCGTAGAGGTGGATCAGAGAATCACCAGCAGCAAGAGCGACATCATTGATGTATACAGAGAAGAGAGTCGGCCCGAGAATTGAACCCTGTGGCACCCCCATGGAGACTGCCAGAGGTCCGGACAACAGGCCCTCCGATTTGACACACTGAATTCTGTCTGAGAAGTAGTTGGTGAACCAGGAGAGGCCGTCATTTGAGGAACCAAGGCTGTTGAGTCTGCCGACAAGAATTTGGTGATTGACAGAGTCGAAAGCCTTGGCCAGGTCGATGAATATGGCTGCACAGTATCGTCCCTTATCGATGGCAGTTATGATATCGTTTAGGACCTTGAGCGTGGCTGAGGTGCACGCATGACCAGCTCGGAATCCAGATTGCATAGCGGAGAAGGTACGGTTGGATTCGAAATGGTCGGTGATCTGTTTGTTAACTTGGCTTTCAAAGACCTTAGAAGGGTAGGGTAGGATAGATATAGGTCTGTAGCAGTTTGGGTCTAGAGTGTCTCCCCCTTTGAAGAGGGGGATGACCGCAGCAGCTTTCCAATCTTTGGGGATCTCAGACAATACGAAAGAGAGGTTGAACAGGCTAGTAATAAGGGTTGCAACAATTTCGGCAGATCATTTTAGAAAGAGACAGTCCAGATTGTCTAGCCCGGCTGATTTGTAGGGGTCCAGCTTTTGCAGCTCTTTCAGAACATCAGCTATCTGGATTTGGGTGAAGGAGAAATGGGGGAAGCTTGGGTGAGTTGCAGTGGGGGGTGCAGGGCAGTGACCGGGGTAGGAGTAGCCAGGTGGAAAGCATGGCCAGCCGTAGAAAAATGCTTATTGAAATTCTCAATTATCGTGGATTTATCTGTGGTGACTGGGTTTTCTAGCCTCAATGCAGTGGACAGCTGGGAAAATGGTATAGTTGCCTCCCGGGTGGCGCAGTGGTTAAGGGCGCTGTACTGCAGCGCCAGCTGTGCCACCAAAGACTATGGGTTTCTGCCCAGGCTCTGTCATAACCGGCCGCGATCGGGAGGTCCGTGGGGAGACGCACAATTGGCCTAGCGTCGTCCGGGTTAGGGAGGGTTTGGCCGGTAGGGATATCCTTGTCTCATCGCGCACCAGCGACTCCTGTAGCGGGCCGGGAGCAGTGCGCGCTAACCAAGGTTGCCAGGTGCACGGTGTTTCCTCCGACACATTGGTGCGGCTGGCTTCTGGGTTGGATGCGCGCTGTGTTAAGAAGCAGTGCAGCTTGAGACAAGATAGTAGCTACTAAACAATTGGATACCACGAAATTGGGGAGAAAAAGGGGTAAAATGTTTTAAAATATATATATATATATAGTGGTATAGTTAGGGATGGAAATTTAAGGGGTTTTGGTGGTCTTCCTAAGCCAGGATTCAGACACGGCTAGAACATCCGGGTTGGCAGACTGTGCTAAGGCAGTGAATAAAACAAACTTGTGGCGGAGGCTTCTAATGTTAACATGCATGAAAGCAAGGCTTTTACAGTTACAGAAGTCAACAAAGAGAGCGCCTGGGGAACGGGAGTGGAGCTAGGCACTGCTGGGCCTGGATTAACCTCTACATCACCAGAGGAACAGAGGAGGAGTAGGATAAGGGTATGGCTAAAGGCTATAAGAACTGGTTGTCTAGTACGTTCAGAACAGAGAGTAAAAGGAGCAGGTTTCTGGGCGCGATAGAATAGATTCAAGGCATAATGTACAGTTATTGACTGTACCTCAATGTTGGCTGGAGTTGTCTGAGTTCAATCATAGATTCCCTGAGGAGTCTGATCCAATCCTCTGGAGAGAGAGTGTTGCTGTTCTGAGACTGATACTGCAGGGCAGAGAACGGACGAATAGGAACCCCTGCAATTCCCAACATTTCAATGACTTTCAGAATACTTGATAGTGATGATGATATTTCTGAAATCAGTATCAGTCACAATCACTGATCTGTACCTGGCTCTTTCACTGCCATAGGGATCCCTGTGGTCCACCAACGCTGAGGAAGCCCCTCTATTCCACACTGACTCTCAGTCTATTCCGACTGATTAGTACAATGGCCTACATCCTAATAAAGATAGTTTTTCAATAGAAAATGACTGACAAACACACTGCATGTACTGTATATGCCTATATGTATTTACATCTGTTATGATATGTGTTACAAAAGGGATCACCTTCCATACTGCTTCCATGCAGTCTGAAGCCTCCACACATAGACCAAGCCTCTCACATCCACTGAGGAAGTACCTGACATGTCATCACTTCCTGTGTGGCCTTTCTTTAGGAGGAACCAGGCATCTGAGATATGGCTGAGGGGCAGAAAAGGCTAGATTGTATGGCTTTCAGTTTTCATATTCAGAGAGACAGTATTTCATACAGTAGTCTATGCAGTATAGTATATCCTTGTATATCTATACCTGTTCTGTAGGAGTACATCGACAGAGAGCTTGAGGTTGTAGGGGCTGTCTGTGGCTGGTCTGATCCAGTATAGATATGTCAGCAAGCAGAACTGCTTTCTCCTCAGCAGACTGTGGATGATGCAGTGGTGCTGCCAAGAGAACCAGGGTGGTTCAGATCTGGGGCTCAGCAGCAGCTCCATTGCGTCCTATACAGATGTAATGACATACACTCTTAGCACCTTTTTTTCTATCTAGAACCTTAAAGAGTTCTTCGGTTATGTCCCCATAGGAGAACCCTTTGAAGAAACATTTTTGGTTCCAGGTAGAACCCTTTTGGGTTCCATGTAGAACCCTTTCTACATATATAGTATATTTTTTCTAAGAGTGTAGCCATAGGGCACTCTAACCCCCATTTGGCTCTATTGCATCCCGCTAGAAGGCATTAAGAACACCTGCTCTTTCCATGACAGACTGACCAGGTGAATCCAGGTGAAAGCTATGATCCCTTATTTGTGTCACCTGTTAAATCCACTTCAATTAGTGTATATGAAGGGGAGAAGACATATTAAAGAAGGATTTTAAAACTTTGAGACAACTGAGACATGGATTGTGCCATTCAGAGGTGCACCGGTTTGTGTCAAGAACTGCAATGTTCCATGCCCCGACGAATTGAGGCTGTTCTGAGGGCAAAAGGGGGGTTCAACTCAATATTAGGAACGTGTTCTTTTAGTTTTGTTCACTCACTGTACACCAATGGACTAAGTGGTGCTGTGATACCAGTCAAAGGTCAACATACTGATAAGTGTCCATGGTCGAGCACCAGCACTAGCTTCAGCAAAGCCTGCAGGTTAGGGGGTGGGTACCCCTGGTCGGTGCAGTCCTCCTCGTAAAGGAGGAAGACAGAAAGAGAGTGAGAGTGACCGCCTATCAGTGATTTAAGGATTACCCAGGAGTGTGGAGACAAGCCCTGCGATGGATCTGATCCACAACTCTCCATATCTGAGAGATCTGAATTATTTCTTGAGCATCTGAGAGGAAGAGTCAGTGTACGTATAAATACTATAGACTAACCCTAACCCTTGAGTGGTAATACATTGATTGTACTTACAGCTGAAGTGCCAACCCTAACCGTATCAATAATCCTAACCCTAGCTATAACCCTAACCGTAACAATGCAACTCTTGTTACACTGTACTTATACGAACAGTTACACAGTAATAACAACTCTGTGATGTAAAGTGTGACCGGTTTGTAAAGTTTGACTGTGTGTGTAAGATTAGTGTATGCATCCTTACCAGGGTACTTGGGCAGGAGTCCGGTGATGCCCCACCACTGTACCGACAGAGCTCTGCGTTCCCGATTCCAGCAGTCCTGCCTCACTGCTGAGGAGCCACAGTCGACCCTGCAGACCACACATGGGATCACCAAACCTACACACACATGGAGGAGAGACAGCCACCAATTAAACAGAAAACAGCTCTCTTTGTAGTGTCCCCATATTGTTACACCCGTCTGCAAAGCTGTCATCAAGGCAAAGGGTAGCTACTTTGAAGAATCTCCAATATAAAATATATTTTGATTTGTTTCACACTTTTTTGGTTACTACATGATTCCATGTGTGTTATTTCATAGTTTTGATGGCTTCACTAATATTCTACAATGTAGAAAATAGTCAAAATAAAGAAAAACTCTTGAATGAGTAGGTGTGTCCAAACTTTGGACTGGTACTGTACATTTATACATCACTTTACAGAACCAACGTTATGGATATGGCTTTAAGAACGTAGTTAACTTGCAGTGCCGTAAAGCCTAGAGGGCTACTATTCATGCCTATGATATCCACCATCAGATCTAAGTACAGCAGACACAGCAAAGTAATAGCCCATTTTACCACATAACTAATATGTGATCAGAAGCTGTAGTCTCTAGCACTTACCTGCCACAGTATCCGTGCTCCCCTTCCACTCAGGGATCAGACCATCCCTCTCCCTGTGGATGTGCTGACTTGACTAATGTGTGTCCACAGTAGAACTCTCCTCTTAAACAAGCTCCTTTGGGCCATGATAATCAAGTAATCTCAATCTCACTCGAGATCGCATTGGCTGATTGGCTGCGTGGATGTGTATGGACGTGTGCGTGAGAGACAGAGAGAGTGACAGGAATAGGAGAGCGTGTGTGTGAGGGGAGGAGTAGGTGAAAATGCTTTGTTGCAAATGCAATTACACCATGAGGATAAAGGAGATTGTATTAAGGTATTTGGAGCTTTTGATTGTCAGTGTTAAGCGATTCTTGGCCCATTTCCTTTCCCCTCTGAAGCGTACATAGTGTCACCAAAGCACTGACTAGTGGGTAGCAGAAATGTTGTTACCTGATCACATTAAGGCATATTATCAAACAACCTGACACATTTTCAGTGTTTGCTTATGAGATTAATATTGTCCTCTTTGATATTGTGGGAATGACACTTGTCATCACAAACTTATGTGTTGCCGTACTTGGCCTCAACCTGTTTCAGGGATGGAGACTCACAGACCCAGAAGAGGGCTCACTGGACACAATACTAGAAGCACACACATACATACAGACATACACACCCCTGTAAACCCCTACTTTTCTTATCTTTGTTTCATCTCTGTCACTATATGAGTTTACAGGTGACCTTGTTTCCTTTGCTTCAGTGAAGCTTCCATTTAAAAGAAAGAATAGCAGAGCACAGTTTAGTGTAAATGGAATAGGCTATTCATACTTTAGTAATTTAGTCTTTGAGAAAAGAAATGTATTTGTCCATTCATTCAATATCAGCCCCTCTGTCAAACGCACGCACACACGCACACGCACACACATGCACACATACACACACACGCACACATACACACACATACACACGACCCTTGGCCAATAACTCTTTGTGGTGCTGCAGTCAGATTTGTGCAGGTGGCAGAAGGTACGTCCAAATCCTACAGGGCAGATTAGAGGGGATTATTAGGAGGGTCAGGGGGCTTGGCCAGCGGACTCACTCTGATGCTGCTGCGGGCGGGTGTCTGTCTACTCCTTCTGTGCCACTACGGCTCGCCTCTCTCCAGGCCAAGTCTTAGGATGCCTGTCAGTGAAGAACAAAACAAACCCTTAAACAGAGATGGGAGCCAGATCAGACGGACACTGTGAATGCTGCTGAGATAAGGTAGGTCCCACTGAATGCTGCTGAGATAAGGTAGGTCCCACTGAATGCTGCTGAGATAAGGTAGGTCCCACTGAATGCTGCTGAGATAAGGTAGGTCCCACTGAATGCTGCTGTTTCATGTTTTTTTGTTCAATTTTATAGTCGATTCTATTTCTAGTTTATTCCATTCTATTTCTTCAGATTAATTTCTTAGCAAAGTATTGTGTTAATAGTGGGTTCAGCAGAGGTGACAGTCCAGAGGTGTGCATTATCCAATTTGGTCATTTTTAATATTTGTGTAACAGCTACTGTATGAGAAAATGTTCCTGCAGTGATTCAGATATTCATGACTATGTTTGATCATACCGTGTGGTGCAGGGCTGTCAACACTTATAAACAGGAGACCCCTAGTCAAGAAATGTAATATAAATCACTGAGCTAAGCTGCTTATGTGAGGGTGTGCAGAAACCTTCCATCTACAACCCTGGCCCCTCCCTTTATCCATCCACAGCCCATTGTGCCTCTTACACCTTCCCCTATCCTCTCCCCCATCCAGCATCCTACCAGGACATTGGATAAAACTAAACAAACATATTTAAGATGGCCGTGCTGAAAGTGAAATTCACCAAGACCAACAGGGACAAGCTTGCCCAGGTGCTGTGGATCCTCAACTGGGTTTCCGTGGTGACGGGGTTGATTCTGTTTAGCCTGGGGCTCTTCCTAAAGGTGGAGATCAACAAGCGCTGGGAGCTTATGGCAGAAAGGGACCTCCACTACGTCCCCAACATGCTCATTGCCACAGGCCTCATCGCCTGTGGCATAAATTTCCTGGGCGGGAAGATCTGCTACGACTGTGCGGACACCACTAAGTTCCTGCGCTGGAAGCTGCTGATGCTGCCCTACGTCATCTGCACCTTCTTCTTCACCTTCTGCATCCTGGTGGGGGCACTCATGTGCTACGGAATGCGCGGGGAGCTAGAGGAGGCTCTGGACCTGGGTCTGCGGGACGCCATGCGCTATTATAAGGACACGGACACACCAGGCCGCTGCTTCCTGAAGCGCACTGTGGACCTGCTGCAGATTCAGTTCCAGTGCTGCGGCAACTTCGGCTTCAGAGACTGGTTCCAGATCCAGTGGATCAGCAACCGCTACCTGGACATGTCCTGCAGGGAGGTTGTGGCGTAAGTACAGACTAGAATAGTGATACCCTACCTGCCAGATCAGACAGAGCTCAGCTCCGTGCCCATGTATACTATGATCTTAAGGTTCTTGAATTTGAGGCTCTAGATGCCCCAAGTGATGCCGTCTGTCTCGGTCTCTCCCTTTTCCCCTCTCCACGTCTCTAGCCGGCTGAGGAGTAACGTGGAAGGGAAATACCTGATGGACGGGGTTCCCTTCAGCTGCTGTAACATTAACTCACCACGGCCCTGCATCCAGCACCAGATCACCAACAGCTCAGCCCACTTCAACTATGAATACCAGACAGAGGAGCTCAACTTGTGGAAGAAGGGCTGCCGCCAGGCCCTGCTGGAGTACTACACACACATCATGCAGTCCATTGGCCTCACCGTCCTCATCATCTGGCTGTTTGAGGTAGGCATAGGTGTGTTCTTACAAACAGACTGATGTGGTTTGAATATAAGTAAAACATGGTGCCTGAGACTTACCTGACATACACCAAACCCATTATTTAGACTCAGCAAACCACTAATTAGAAAGAACTCAATCTACATTGCAGTATTCTGTCTGACACCTTGTCCTTGCAGTTCAGGGCTTCTGGTCCACCTCCCATGCACGTTATCCTCCCTTAGAGTGATACATATAATTGTTCATTCACTTTGCATGCTCCCTAATCCCACACCAAATCTCTTTTGTGACATTGGCTCCGGGTTATCCATGCTCAGCTTTGTGTGTGGACTCACCCTTTGTCCTCTACTGGGTCACATGGAGCTGTCCCAAAATACACATCCCAAACCTACAGCTACTTCTGGGACCCACATATTTTACTCTGGTCCACTATAAATGATAAACAAAAGTTACAGTCATCAGTATATTACATGGTCTAGGGATTCCCTCAGTAATGTTTGTGTGTTGTTGTAGCTGTCGGTGCTGACGGGGGTGCGTTACCTCCAGACATCCCTGGAGAACGTGCTGAGACAGGGGGACCCAGACTCAGAGTCCGACGGCTGGCTCCTGGAGAACAGCTTTGTGGAGACAGCCAGATCCAACTTCAATATCATAAAGAGCTTGGGGAAGTGCAACCAGATTGACACAGCCAACAACGGCGACCCCAACATCGATGTCCCCTCCACAGCCTACTATGGACCAGACAACCTGCCCCCAAAACAGATTCCTGTGGCCAGTTGACACCTGCTCAGACACCTTATATAGCCCACTCCACAGAGCCCTCAAAAGGTGAGGGACCAGGCAATACACATCAACAGTTTGTCTAAAGAACAGGAACTGCCTCGGGCAATAACAGCTTGCCTGAAAGAAACATGGAATTGAGGCAGAATAGGACAATGTGGCAAACTGAGCAATGGTTGTAAAAGGGAGGACTGCCATTACAGGGGGATTGGATGAGGTTATATGGCAGTATGCAAATGTTTTTGCAAAATTGAGACAACCCATAGCAGATTGGTACAGAACACGATTATAATAGATAACATGGAAATGGATAGCAGAGATTGTTTAGCAAGAGCATATGAAACAGAATCAATGCGTCTTCGATTCTATGCCATCATCACCTTGTTACCTTTTCATATACCCATAATCAAATTCATTTAAAAAGGAGTGAAAGCCAAACTGTGTTATTCCGCCTTCAACTTGTGAACCCTTCATTGACAATCGCCTACAGAAATACCTTTAGGTCAAACATTTAATTATTTCAAGAGAGCCAGAGACTTGTTAACTGAAATAGCACAGACATAAAATAAAACAAAACAAACAGTCAGTCACTTCAAGTTCCTAACTACATTTAAATGTGCCTCAGCCTGAATGTAATGATAAGGACATTGGTCGAAATGAAAATATGCAGGCCATTTCCCACTGTATTGGGACAAGCTTGTAGAAAAACATGGCAATTAAATGTGTGCCGAGTCTTGATAAAATACCCACTTAGGCTTTTACAAATATTTGCTCTAGTTTTCTACAGCTATAGACCAATGCAACTCAGCATGTCTTACTCATTATAACCAAGCCTTCAAGAAATGTTACAAATATGTCAACAGAGGAAGGATCCATGTGAGTTAGAGGGGTTTGTGGGATAGACATTGCCTACAGATGGAAATCCTAAAAGGGAAAGAGTAAATAAGCTTATAAATACAAAATCATTTTGGAACATATACAGTTACCAAGATGTTGCTGATAGTTGCTAGTTGGTTTTGTTCAGTACAAGATAAACAATGACTGGTAAGACACATTCTGTAGGAGAAATGTGAAGACCAAGCACACAAGTGTTGGCACTTAAAATAAATATCACTGGTGCCATTTTCCTACTCTACTCAAAAAATAAAACACCATGTCTTTATTTTCTTTCCATGACATGTGATGAACCTGTGCAGCAAGTCTGTATGCATAGTAGTGACAACCAAGATTGAGATTTCTAAGCGATAGCAGAATTGAGCTAAGGACCCCCACTGCCTCTGATTACCCCTAATCTGTGTCTGAATGGGATTTCACATTTACCTCTCACCTCCAATCAATCAGCGGACACACACAGTCTATTAGAGGCACAGAGCCAGAGCCACACCAGACTACTTAAGGCTCAGTTTCAACTACTGAGCACGACAGATACGACACTACCAATCAACACAATATACGATCTTGGATGAGGTATGAAAGAGGCTACCTTATTTCAGTCTTTAGCAGAACTATATAGGTTCTGTGCCTGGTCCCTCACTGTGGAATGAAAGAGTGTAAGGAAAGTCATATTAGCAAGTCTGATTTATTAGACATCACAGGTGCTGAGCAACAATCAACAGTATTATAGCTGCTGCATAAATACTTACAACAGTCAAGTGCTGCCAGGAAGAGCTTAGTAGTAAGTGGGTATTATACATGTAGGTAATTCTTGCAGGAAACATGAGTTAAGGGCACTGCATAATAGGAAAATGGGAGTTGATGTCATTGTGCAAGTCAATGACCTGACATACGACGTGATGGTGTTGATAAGATATAATTACTTTCAAGTTATATATATTTTTTAGTGATCGACTCTCCTTTCAGACACTGAAGAGTAAGCATAAACTGATGAACAATCACAGCATTTCTGGTCTTATTCCCAGTCAGACACAGAGGGCACAATAACTCATCATCTAGACAATAGCGTCTTTATTCAGACAGCCTTGTTATCATACAATGTCAAGCAATGCAAATTAGGAAAAATAAAACCATACAATATATGCACAAAATGTCATTTTCCTGAAAAGTTTGATGTACAAATCTCAACTGTATTATTATAGCGATGAGTCTTTTTCATGTACCCTCCCATAAAATGTACATCCTTGTCTTAAACACACTAATGTAGTAGTAGTGATGTCCTCTTATTTACTTGTTAGATTAGTTATGTGTACAGAAAGCATCTAATGACTGTATCAGGTTGGCAAAATAGGGAATTTCAGCCAAAATAAAAGTATTGTGCACACCAAGGGCAAATGTTCAAAAGTACTCCGATTACAAGCACCACAGTAAAAAAGTGAAATTTCTCATGATGTACTTTTGCATTTGACCAGTACAGACATTTCTTGTATATCTATACATACATTATCTTTTCATATAATTGAACCAGGATGATGGTGACTAACATGAAGAGGGGGTATGAGGCCTCTGTCACACACAAGAATACGAACTGGACATCCTTTAACACCTCAGGTCCTATCAAGGTCCAATGCAGACCTTATCTCATTATAGAATCATTTTGTGTAACAATGAAGTACCTTTCTGTGATTGTTTCCAATTGAAATGGTCAAAAAGAAACAAAAATAGCTTCTTTGCAAAGAGCAGTTTCTCAAGCAAGAATTGTATTAGGACTGTCTGGGATTAGTCTGTGGGGAGAGGAATACTGAAAACTAGCTGTTATTGGCAGTGTTTTGGAACTCTCTTTCTTATTGGTCTATGAGCTAATATACCACCTGTTGATGTCACCAGGCAGGCCAAAACTCTATCCCACCAAAACAGGCTGAAATCTCCAGCTGCATTTTCAAACAACTCTTATATTAAAAGGGCATTAGCATTCTTACAACTTCACAGTTTTATTCCAACCTTAGTGAAAATGCATATAAACAAAGGAAAATCTATTTTTTGACTGCCCCTGGGCCTTAAATAATATTGCAAAGTTACTATGGGTGTTATTTTCAACAGTAATGAAAACAGAGATGATAGTAGTGTTGTCAGAGAGTACTGTGTGTCACTCAAATAGAGGAGACTGAAAAGGAACACTGACCCTTGTTGGCCAGTCTTCCTCCGGGAATGTGTGAGCACAGTGGACCTCTGAACACAGGCAGTCTGCACCAGGGCTGGGGAGCAGGTCTGGACCTCCTGCTCCTCCTGACATAGGATGGAGGACAGCACCTCCCTCTCAGCCGGGGTGGAGCCCCGTTGGAGGCCCCACTACCACACACAACTCTCCTAGCTCCATGGCACAGCTACAGGACAGGGGGAAGAAACATGACAACACACTTATTCACTTTAAACCAACCAGCTAATACATACACTCTGTTCAAAAGTTTGTGGTCACTTAGAAATGTCCTTGTTTTTGAAAGAAAGCACATTTTTTGTCCATTAAAAGAACATCAAATTGATCAAAAATACAGTGTAGACATAGTCATTTACAACATTAACAATTGTAGCTGGAAACGGCTGATTTTTTTAAATGGAATATCTACATAGGTGTACAGAGGCCCATTATCAGCAACCATCACTCCTGTGTTCCAATGGCACGTTGTGTTAGCTAATCCAAGTTCATAATTTTAAAAGGCAAATTGATCATTAGAAAACCCTTTTGCAATTATGTTAGCACAGCTGAAAACTGTTTTTCAGATTAAAGAAGCAATACATCTGGCCTTCCATAGACTAGTTTAGTATCTGGAGCATCAGCATTTGTGGGTTCGATGATTTATTTTTAATTTCACCTATGTTTAATCAGGTAGGCCAGTTGAGAACAAGTTCTCATTTACAACTGCGACCTGGCCAAGATAAAGCAAAGCAGTGCGACAAAAACAACAACACAGAGTTACACATGGAATAAACAAAAGTACAGTCAATAACAATAGAAAAATCTACTCTAATCTAGAGTTTGTACAAATGGAGTAAGGAGGTAAGGCAATAAATAGGCCATAGTAGCGAAGTAATTACAATTTAGCAAATTAACACTAGAGTAATAGATGTGAAGGTGATGATGTGCAAGTAGAAATACTGGTGTGCAAAAGAGCAAGAAAAGTCATTAAAAACAATATAGGGATGAGGCAGTTAGTTGGAAGGGCTATATACAGATGGGCTGTGTACAGCTGCAGAGATCAGTGAGCTGCTCAGACAGCTGATGCTTAAAGTTAGTGAGGGAGATATAGGTCTCCAACTTCAGCAATTTTTGCAATTCGTTCCAGTCATTGGCAGCAGAGAACTGGAAGGAAAGGCGGCCAAAGGAGGTGTTCGCTTTGGGGATGACCAGAGAGATATATTTGCTGGAGCGCGTGCTACTGGTGGGTGTTAGGGTGACCAGTGAGCTGAGATAAGGTGGAGCATTACCTAGCAAAGACTTATAGATGACCTGGAGCCAGTGGGTCTGGCGACGAATATGTAGCGTGGGCCAACCGACGAGAGTATACAGGTCGCAGCGGTGGGTAATATATGGGGTTTTGGTGACAAAGCGGATGGCACTCTGATCGCAAACAAAAAGGCTATTTTGTAAATGACACCGCCGAAGTCGAGGATCAGTAGGATGGTCAGTTTTACGAGGGTATACTTGGCAGCGTGAGTGAAGGAGGCTTTGTTTGCGAAATAGGAAGCCGATTCTAGAACTAAAGTTACCTTAATACCTCTAAATTAAGCATATACAGTTGAAGTCTGAAGTTTACATACACTTAGGTTGGAGTCATTAAAACTCATTTTTCAACCACTCCACAATTTTCTAGTTAACAAACTATAGTTTTGGCAAGTCGGTTAGGACATCTACTTTGTGCATGACACAAGTAATTTTTCCAACAATTGTTTACAGACAGATTATTTCACTTATAATTCACTGTATCACAATTACAGTGGGTCAGAAGTTGACATACACTAAGTTGACTGCCTTCAAACAGCTTGGAAAATTCCAGAAAATTATGTCACGGCTTTAGAAGCTTCTGATAGGCTAATTGACATAATTTGAGTCAATTGGGGGTGTACCTGTGGATGTATTTCAAGGCCTACCTTCAAACTCAGTGCCTCTTTGCTTGACATCAGGGAAAAATCAAAAGAAATCAGCCAAGACCTCAGAAAAAAAACATTGTAGACCTCCGCAAATCTGGTTCATCCTTGGGAGCAATTTCCAAACGCCTGAAGGTACCACGTTCATCAGTACAAACAATAGTATGCCAGTATAAACACCATGGGACCACACAGCCGTCATACCGCTCAGGAAGGAGACGTGTTCTGTCTCCTAGAGATTAACCTATTTTGGTGCAAAAAGTGCAAATCAATCCCAGAACAGCAAAGGACCTTGTGAAGATGCAGGAGGAAACAGGTACAAAAGTATCTATATCCACAGTAAAACGAGCAAGGAAGAAAGCTAGTTTGCTGACAGGTTGTAGAGAAGAAAATAACAACAATTTTTAAAAGTTATTTGAAGCCAGTGATGGCCTTTCTACTTTAGCGCCTTCTTTGTCTAATTTGTGTGGGGGGGGTTGGGGGGGGTATTCCCACACATGTTATCTTCCTCTGGGAGGGGTCTTAATGGAGCCTACTGTGCCGAGGTGTGTGTGGTAGATGGGCACAATGGTGAGGTGTGTTACAGACAGGAAACAAGGAATTACCTGAGATAATACTCCAGCCTTCAGTATGGGAGTGCAACATGGGACCACTGGTTTGATAAAGACCATCAGAGTCTCTTGTCTTCTTTCACTTGGGTCTCGTAAGAGGTCACCATTTCCCTAACAAAAAACAAATAAATGATTGGTACCCCGTAGTGAGGTGAATTCATTATTAGCTGTATTAGTGCGTCATGAAAAGAAACATGTTATATAAACAGCATTATGTAGTGTGGGTTATTTTAAAGGGCTGACCTGATTTGCCACAGCTATTTTATTAAGCACCCAGGCCACCACCATGGTTCACAAACTGATTTGTTTTTTTGAAGTAGTGTAGATAAACACTTTTAGTAAAATGATCAATGTCGCTAACAATTATGGTGTTTACATGGAATTGTATACTCCACAACACCATGTTATTACATCATGCTCATTCCTTTGCTCTATCTAAAACTTTTCTTTCCAGGAATAAAATGATATTTGCTCCTACTGAAGTCTATGGAATCTTGCTTCATTGATCTATAACCATGGCGAATTGTTTAATCATTTCCACTTTTGAAAGTGGATACTTTAGTTGTTAAATAAACCAAAATAACAGACTTGACCAGTTTGAGTAACCCTAGCCCATAGTTAATAGATAACCCTAAAGGCACACTTGCACTTTGTCTCCCCAAATAGTAAATGGAGGGTTTTGACACATCTTGCTGATGCCCAAGCTGAAAGGTAGGTCTGTTATTGAGCAGTATATAACTATTTGTAATAGTATATTAGATAAGATATATATTGTTGCTTTAATTGTTGAAATGATACTCTTATTTGGGAGTTGTGATTTTGAAACCCCTAATTAGCTAATTTATTTTGAAATGACTCCATTGAACTTTTTTCTGCCTCAGTTTTCTTTGTGTATGAGTCCTGATACAATGCATTAGTTATTGACTCCAAACCTATATCTCTTGCAATTTGCCCATAGTACTATTGCAGGTTGGATCAAATAAGTCACCAAAGAACTATGATGATGAAGGTGGGACTCCTTTTCCTCCTGACTTATGTCTGCACCTTCACCCCTGTCTACCAAACTCAAGAGCGGAGCCCCAACATTACAGACCTGACCTACAAGAACATGGACTTTGCCATGAATCTCTACAGAAAGATTGCAGGTTACCATGATAAAAACATATTTTTCTCACCCCTGAGCATATCCACAGCTTTTGCCACCCTCTCCATGGCAGCGCATGGTCCCACACGAGACCAGATAGTGAAGGGGCTCAACCTGGCCCACCTAGATCGGGAGAACCAGCCAGACATAATTCCAGAACTCTTCCAACACCTCCAAGGGAACATCACACAAGATGGATCATTGAAATTTGACCAGAGCACCGCCCTCTTCGTCCGCCTAACTTTTGAGGTAGAGAGAGACTACAGTGACCAGGTCAAGAAATTCTTCAACGCTGACATCAACAATGTTGACTTTGCAGATGGAAAAGCTAGCGTTGCCCTGATCAATGACTACATAACGAGAAAGACTGGTAACAAAGTCAAGGAGGTGGTCTCTAACTTGGATCCACTCACCCAACTCATGCTCATCAACACCATTTTCTTTCAGGGTGAGCAGCTATGTCATGCATTCTCTGATTTAAGCAGTTCCACCATATCATTTAAAAAACATAACATTTTACTGGTTAGTATGTTTAGTTCAGACTTGGGTCTACCATTATTGTATCCCATCAGTATATCTTATTTAAAGATATACTGATAAAATCTTATTTAAAGATATACTGATGGGATACAATTATGGTAGAACCATGTTTTAATAAATTTCATTTTCAAAGTTGAATTGCATTGCCTAAAATACCACAATAACACATTTTCTTCCCGATAAATATGCTTTGTCATATTTGGAATTTAGGTGAATGGCAAATGCCCTTCAACCCTAATCACACAGAAAATGGACGCTTCTTTATTGACAACTACAACATTGTCCAGGTGCCCATGATGTTTAGAATGGAGGATAAGTTCTACACAATGGATGACATTCCCCTGAAAGCCAAGGTGCTGAAGCTACCTTACCGGGAGGGCGTTTCAATGCTTATTCTGCTACCCAACAAAGGCCTGGATTATACCACAATAGATGACGAGATCACAACTAAGAGATTCCTCAGCTGGATCAAAAACCTGAAAAAAATGTAAATAGAAAAGTCAAGTGTATTTTGTGATGAAACATTGCAAAATTCCATTGGTTTTGTAAGCGGTGTTTTGTGTTTTATGAAAGTTGTCTGTTATTTCACAGGAAACTGGAAGTTCAACTGCCCAAGTTCAAGATGGAGCAATCTTACGCCATGCACAGCATCCTTCCAGATTTGGGCATATCCAGTATCTTCCATGACACCGCTAACCTCACTAGGTTGAGCAAAGACCCAGGCCTGAAGGTGTCAGAGGTCAGTTGAATTAACAGGCCTTAACCAATTTCCATCTATATCAATTGAGAAATATATCATTAAATTACACACTGTGGATAAATAACAAATAACATATTAT